>NW_007158997.1:0-5442 GCF_000164805.1 Carlito syrichta | reverse complement strand
GAGGGTCTAGAGAAGCCTGGCAGGAACTGGGCTGCTCCTACTATAAGAAAGAGATTGGCAGTAGTGGGAAACTGCCTGGGGAGAGAAAGGGGGCACACCTCATCAATAAGGGTACCTGATCTCAAACCAGGTGAAGTGGGGATCAAAGCAAGGCCCAAACTTTACCTGTACTATGATCACTTAAATATCCAATGCTAAATTGTACCCCACATCTTTGTACCCCTGGGCTGAGCTCTGAGCACGGTCCCCCCTGGTGACCCAGAGAACAGGGATAGAACACACAGCCACAGAGTACCCAAGCTGGTAGTCTCCACCTGTCCCCACATAGTGGCCCACTTGGTGACCATGGCCTGCAAGCAGCAATGAGAAGTCCCCAGGCTAGAACATTCACCTGCACCAGCGGTTGGCTTGGCTTCAGGGGGTGCCCTTTGTCACATCTTCTTGCCACTTGGCAGAGACCACGGGCCCTCCTTAGTGTGCCCTGTCTGTGTCATGAGCCCCACCAAACGTCACAGGCACAGTGCTGGCCACAGTGCACTTGGCTGAAAGAGGAGTTGGTTGTCAAGGAGACTTGTCTCTGTGACTTACTCTTTCTTGTCATTGCAAGTTACACAACCGGCTCTCAATGGGCAATTTTCTTACTCAATTGGTTTGTTCTACAGACGTTACCTCAGGTGCTGACTCACAGCTATTCCCCTGTTCCACCAGGCTCCCTTGCCTGGCCAGGGCCACCATGCAGCGCCTGTGCCTGCCCCTCACCCTAGCAACACTTACAGGCTGCTCAGCCCTCATTTGGGTCATGTGCCTCCACCACCTAGACTCTACACTGCCCCAAAAGAGTGGTGTCCCCAATATTCTGTCCTGCACAAAGAAAAACTCTCTGAAACCACCACACCCATATTCTGTCCTATAGAAAGTAAAAATGTCTCAAACCACCAAACCAAAATTCTGTCCTACACAAAGGAAAACTGTCCAAAACCACCACATGAATAATCCGAATTACACAAAGTAAAACTCTCAAAGCGATACCATTATTCTGTGATACACAAAGAAAACTTGTCAAAGACAACCACACCAATAAGAAAAAAGAAAGAAAAAAAGAAAAAAAAAACAGAGGAAGAGAGAGAAAAAACAGCAGCAATAATAATACAACCTGAACAACAGAAAAATATTGTTCTATAATATGACAACAATAAAACGTATTGTTCTATTGCAACATTAATAGAACCTTTGGCTCTAACAACAGCAAAATAATTCTATTTTGAGAGTTAAAAACAATCCTACCAAAACCAAACCAAACCAAAAAAAAAACCGCCAAAAATGACAAAACAGAGAAATCAAAGACAGTAACAATAAAACAATAATACAACGTGAGCTTTGCATCTCACCAAGTGATCGATTTATATCAACAGGGTGCCTGACTGAAACACAATTGTATACCTAACCCTTAACTGTACCCCACAACGTCACAATTAAAAAAAAGATTTAAAGTTCCTGGGCTGAGCTTTGAGCAGTTTCCACTCTAATGTCCTCTAGGTCATTAGGGCTAGGACTCACAGCAGCAGAATGCTCAAACCGGTAGTCCCCATTCATTCCCACAGAGTAGCCCACCTGCTGGCCGTCACCTGCAAGCAGGAATGGGAAGTCCCCAGGGCTAGAATGTCCACCTGCGCCAGCGGTTAGCAGGGCCTCTTGTGGTGCCCTTTGTCGCATCTTGTTGCTCGGCTGGGTCCACACTCCCTCCCTGGCGGGCCCCGTCAGTGTCACGTGCCCAATTGAGACATCACAGGCGCAGGACTGGGCAGCCTGCACTTGGCAGAGAGAGGAGCAGGTCGCTAAGGAGATTTGTCTCCGTGGCTTACTCTTTCTTGTCATGGCAGGCCACACAACCAGCTCTCCGTGGGCATTTCTGTTACTCAATTGGTTTTGGGGTCCCATAGGCGGCTCCACGGGCACCGTGTCCCACTCATTCCCCCGTTCCACCAGGCTCCCCGACCCCGCGATGCCTACGCCTGCTTCTTGCCCTGGTACAGCTTATGGGTTGCTCAACCTGCATCTGGGTCGTGTGCCTCAACCACCTAGACTCTACATTGCCTCAAAGGAGAGATATCCCCTCCCGCAGGCCACGGGCTCCTCTTTGGGGATCCTATTGCCTGAATCCTGGGGTCAAGACCGGAAAAAAGAAACCACGTTGTCTGCTGGAAAATCGCTAATGGAAGGACACTTGACCTCCGCAAGAATCTCTTCTCTCAGCCGCAAGTATGCCCTCTGCCTTTCCCACCTGAGAAGGTTGTCCATCCTAGGACATTTCCAGGATCCTCCAGGAAATCAAGGGCAGGGCCCTAGAAGAGCCCCAAAAGATGATGAAGGCAGAGGATGACACCAAATAGCAGGAGGTCCACAAAAGATTCCACCCTAAAAAGGAGGAAATGTTATTGACATCTAGGTCCTTAGGTACCCAGGGAGAACTCTCTTCCTTGGGGCAGCACCCTAGGCTTTTGGAGGGATGCCTCCCTTATTCATACTCAAAAACGTACTTTTATAAGAAGGCCCAGTTTTCTCTGATGTACTCTTTCTGGAAAGAAGATACCTATCCCGGTGCCCACAGCTTTGATGTGGAAGTCCTGCCTCTTGTGACAGATGCAACCACGTTCCCGGACTCAGTCCCAGGCTTCTCC
This sequence comes from Carlito syrichta, assembly GCF_000164805.1. Classification (NCBI taxonomy): domain Eukaryota; kingdom Metazoa; phylum Chordata; class Mammalia; order Primates; family Tarsiidae; genus Carlito; species Carlito syrichta. Next base: position 2,764 of record NW_007158997.1, on the reverse strand, counting down.
TGGGAGCTGGAGAAGCCCACCAAGGAAATGCTGGAGTGTCCAGCTCTCCAGACTTGCTGCTGTTGCTGATGCAGGAGAAGGAGATGCTGAGCACCAAGCTCAGATATTCCACCAAGGAGCTCTTCCCTACTGAGAGCTGCCAGTCATAGGCCCTGGCAAGGATAAGGTCACTTCCACAGCTACTGCCACCTCTGTAAATGTCATGGGATAGAAGTGTGCTTCTCCTGCAAACCAAATGTCCCTGCATGACAGTACAGAAAGAGCTAGATACCTTGGGAAAGAACAGTAAGTGTAAAAAAAATAACAATCACTTAGAGGATAAGACAGAGGCTTTGGAGGGTAAAGAAGAAACACCATGGCAAGTGGCAGTGACACCCAATCTGATTCTTTTTTTTTCAACCCCTGCTAGGAAGAACACACACTCCCTGTGTTTGGTCACTTGCACTTTGCTGGTCTCAGCTCCTCCTAGAACTGCGACTTGGCCTACTTGGTTGCTGACTCTATTGTTCTCCCTGCCCTCTGCCTAGGCCCTTTCCCATCTCCTCCAAGTCCCTTTTTTGGCAGAAGGTGATCCTAGATATCCATGTGTGTAGAATCCCATCTGTCTTTTTCCCTCCTCTCCCCTTAACCCATTAACTTCACCATGAACTCTGTTACCCCTGACAAATCTGATTCAAATTCCACAGGATTCATTTCTATCATCTTAGTTAACACATCTGCTCTCTTGACTTCATTACCAACTTTAGAACCTGGGGTCATTTGCATTGACAATATTCCCTCTTCTAAGGTTGTTTCTCTCAGATCCACCACCAACTTCAAGATGACTGCACTCTTATTTTCCCCATACCAAATGTATGTGCAGTACAGTGGCACCCTGAATAGTCAGTCTGCATCTGCCAACCTATATTTATTTTCTTCAGTCCTACTCCAACTCTTTGACTGGAAAGCTACCCATTAGCCCAGGTTTATGACACCCGATGGGCAACAGCAGGGATGCTGTCTTCCTGGTGCCCTGATTTGAAAAGACTTCTTATCATGGTTTCTCCAGTGACCTCTGCTCTAGTGAGCAGCACCTCTGCATCAACATTGTCCAAGCCAACCTTTGACTTCAACTTTGTAGATATCTACTCTCATTCCAAGGCTATCAACTCAGTCTCCCACTCTATGCAGGAATGGTCCCCCATTTACAGAGAACAACTGAGTCTCTATTGCTCAAGATGGGAAGCACAGTAATGTGGATTTGTAGGAAGCCCTCTATTCTATCTTTCAGTAAAAACACCATTAAACCACTCAAGTAGGTTCTTTCTTATGACTTTAGAGTAGCTGGCATTGTTGATAAAAATACTTGTATTTTGAGACTCCTGGTAAAAGCAACTTTGCATGTGATATAAGGATAAAAACCGGCCCACTGGGGCACACTCCACCCGCTAAAAGCATCAGAAACCACCATTCCACAGATGACTACTCTCTCAGATCTCTGTAAATAGTGGGAAAGTCTCTCTCCACATACAGAGTCCACAAAAGAACTTTGATCCACTAGAAAGGTTCTCAGTTCCTTTAGGGTACACTTAGCATTCTTTCATTACATCAATCAGGGTCCCCAAACCTCTGGGTGCCCATGTGTGTAAGAGAGAGAGAGAGAGAGACAGAGAGAGATATGAAGATAATGGAGCAGAGAAGTGTAACAGTGTAGTTTAAAAGACACTGTAGTTGAGACACTCCACCACAAAGAGTAAAAGAGAGCTGCATGTACCATAAGCTGGATATTTCCTGGTTTGACAGTTAACCTGTATGATCCAAGCTCTGGGTCAGATCTCTCTAGTCTTGAGACTGAAAGAAATGGTCACTGCAGTTTATAGGTGCTCCTCTTTCTCTTACAGTTTTGACTCAATAGTTTCTTTATCTTTTCCATATTGCAATGTATATAAAAACATGTCTTGCTAATCTGAAAAAAGAAAAAGTAAGTGAATCCTTGGAAAGCATCATTGTGAAAAAGATATTAAAGTGTCTAAAACAAAATAAATTATTAAAACAAAATTAAAATTTTAAAATCCTAGGAGTAGTCTTTTTACTCCTGCTTTCTTAGGTTTTAATGAGACTGAGGAAAGAGGATACCTTGAGCTCAGAAGTGGGGAGAGATGCAATAAACTATAATTAAGCCACTGTGTTGCATGCTGTGCTTACAGAGAGAAACTCTGTAAGACAATTATATCAAAAAGGAAGTTCAAAACAGAAAAGTAATGGCATCAATTCTACATCTTGGCCTATGGATCTAACAAAAAAAATGAGTTAGAGAGGAACTCTCAAAAGTAATCACACCAATGAGAAAAAACAAACAAAAAACCTAAAAATCATGGCAAAAAAGTAAAACAGAGGAAACCACCACAGCAATGTTAATGCAATCTGACCTTTGAGCTAATAGACAAGCGATTTTCCTGTAAATTTCCTATAAAAAAAAGCAATCATGCTAACTTATAAAAACAAAACAAAACATAAAACATGATAAGCAAATGAAAAAACAGAGCAAATTCCATAGTAACGACAATGCAAACTGAACTTTTGATCAAACAAAAATCAATTACAGACAAACTCTCAAAAGAAACCACACCAATATATACAAACAAAATAAATAAAAAAAAACACAATAAGAAAATGACAGAACAGGGGAATCCACCATAGCAACGATAATACAACTGGAACTTTGGATCTAACAAAAAAATTGGCTTAGAAAGAAATTATCAAAAACAACCACACCAGTGAGAAA
>NW_007158996.1:0-4678 GCF_000164805.1 Carlito syrichta | reverse complement strand
GGACCATTGATCTTGTTTATCCTTTCGAAGAACCAGCTTTTTGTTTCATTGATTTTTTGTGTTGTCTTTTTGTCTCCTATGTCCTGGATTTGGGCTTTTATTTTGGTGATCTGGATTCTTCTGCTGAAATTAGGGTTTTGTGGTCCTGCTTTTCCAGCTTCCTTAGGTGGCTTGTTAGGCTGTTAATTTGTGCTCCTTCCATTTTCTTCATGTGAGATTGTAGGGATATAAATTCCCCTCTTACTACAGCTTTCATGGCATTCCAGAGATTCTGGTAAGATGTTTCTTCATTTTCATTTGTTTCCAGGTATCTTTTGATTTGTGTTTTCATTACATCATTGACTCAGGAGTTGTTTAGCATCATACTGTTTAGTGTCCATGTCATTGTGGGTTGTGGGGGAATCTTGTTGGTGTTAATGTTTATTTGTATTACACTGTGGTCCGAGAAGGTGCATGATAAAATTACGGTCCTTTTAAATTTGCTTATGCTTGATTTATGGCCACTTATGTGACCAATCTTAGAATATGTTCCATGCGTTGATGAGTAGAATGTGTATTCTGTGGTCTTTGGATGGAGTGTTCTGTAGGTATCAATTAAGTCCATTTGGTCAGGAGTCACATTGAGGTTCCGGATCTCATTGCTAATTTTTTGTCCTGATGATCTGTCTAAGGTTGTGAGTGGGGTATTAAAGTCCCCAGTTATGATGGTGTTAGAGTCAATATTTTTCTTTAGTTTTCCTAGGAGTTGCTTTATAAAAGTTGGTGCACCCATATTAGGTCCATATATGTTTAGGATAGATACTTCTTGTTGAAGGAGTGAACCTTTTATCATTATGTAGTGGCCCTCTGTATCTTTTTTAATTTTGATAGCTTAAATGACATTTTGTCTGAAATTAGGACTGCAACTCCTCCTTTCTTTTGTGTTCCATTTGCCTGAAAATTTATTTACCATCCTCTTACTTTGAGCCTGTGCATGTCCTTTCTAGTGATATGGGTCTCTTGAAGGCAGTATATCGTTGTCTAGTGACATTTTATCTATTTTTCTATTATATATCTTTTCAGGGTGCATTTAGTCCATTCACGTTCAGGCAAATTATTGAAATGTGAGAGTTCATCCCTATCATAGAGTTCTTATAGAATTGTTCTTCCACTTGGTTTATTGTCTTTCTTTTGGCTTTGGAGTTGGTTCCTGTGTATTTTATTCTTTTTCCTCTACTCTTGTGAAGAAGGTTGTCCTTTTTTTCCCCTTTTATTCTGTGTTTAGTACTTTCTTAAGTGTTTCATGTAGAGGTAGTTTGGTGGCAGCGTAAGTTCTTAGGGATTGGATATCTGGGAAAGATTTTAATTCTCCCTCGCTGATGAAGCTTAACTTGGCTGGGTAGTTTATTCTTGGTTGAAATTGTTAATCTTTTAGGACTTTGAAGATAGGGCTTCAAGCTCTCCTAGCCTTCAGGGTTTCTGAAGATAAATCTGCTGCTATTTTGATTGGTCTTCCATGGTAGTTGATCTTGCCTTTTTCTCTTGCTGCCTTTAGGATTTTCTCTTTTATGCCTACTTTGTTCAGGTGAACTATTATGTGTCTAGGAGTTGGTCTTCTCATTTGTTGTCTTGCAGGGGTTCTCTGAATCTCTTGTTTTTGAATTTTTGCATCACAGAATAGATAAGGGAAGTTTTCTTGAAAGATCTCATGGAAGGATTGTTCCAGTGTGGTCTCTGTCTCTCTTTCTGCCTCAGGAAGGCCAATTACTCTTAGATTCGGTCTCTTGAAGTATTCACTCATCTTTTGAATGATTTTTTTCTGTCTTTTTGAGCTTATTTTCTGTGTTTTTAAGAGTTTGGGTTAGTTCTATATTTTATTCCTCAAGCTCTGAGATTCTTTCTTCTGCTTGGGTAATTCTGCTTTCTGTGCTTATCATTTTGTTATTTATTTCATTCACCATATTCTTTATTACTGTTATCTCAGATATCATCTCCTTTCTAGTTTCCTCTTGACTCTCCTCAATTCTTTTTAATCTCTGCATTAATGTCTTGATATCTAGGTTTGTAGTTTGAGACCAGTCATTCTGGGGGCTCCTCATTGTTTGCATTCCAAAGTCAGTTTTCTCAGTGTCTGCCCTTCCAGGGGTCTGGGAGAGACCCATATTCTTCTTTTGGTTTTTCTTCATTTGTGTAGATTTTTCACTCTCTCCCCTTTTCCTCCCCTTCTTTAATCCTGTTTTTCAGGGAAGGTGTGATTACTTTTGCTTCACTTGTATAATCTCTTGTTCTTCCTTATGAGGGTCCTCTGGCTTTGTTCTCTTTTGAGGTTGGAGTGTGGACTGCGGGCTGTACTTTTCACAATTTTGAGGTTTAATTGAGGGGTAAACTGTGATTCAGTATCTATATGCTGGTTACAGCATCCACCAACAAGTATATGAGCACACTGGTACCTATTTCCTACTGCCTTACAATCTGTCTGTGCAGCCAGGTGTAACTTGGGTCCCTAGAGCAAAAGAATGTACAAAAGAGGAAAATAATGCAGCAACAGAGGTCAATAGGAATTTAGTAAGAGAGAAAAGTGAGAGGGAAAACTTACATACATAACAACTAACAGGTGAAAAAGAGACACAAGACTGGAAAGAAGTGAAAAAAAAAAAAAAAACCAGGAGGAAAATTCCCTAAAGAATACTGGTAGCTACACAGAGACAGACTGATAAGATCATGAAACAGATAGTGTAAGTTAGAAAGCAAACAATAGTGAGCAAAACATACAGTCAGCATGATAAAATCAAAGGTCAAAATAAGCGATCAGACTAGTTCTGAAATATTTCCTTAGTGGCTAAAGTCACTTGAGCTCTGATTTCCAGTCTCTCCCCTTTGTTTTTGATGCAGGCAGCTATCCTGCTGCCCGGGAGGTCTGTGACTCTTAGTTGTTACAGTCTGTTCAGCATAGGGGAGGGGCTTTGTCTCTTGTTTAACAACGTCACCGAGGGAACCAAGGTGGAGGCTCTGCTAGGTGGGCAGGGCAATGCAAGTCTGCCTGGAGAATGGTGGAGGTGGTAGCTTCACTTTCATTCCCTCCTCTGGAGCTGGAAGCCTCCAATCAGCAACTTACACATGCTTGGGGTTCTGTTCCTTTATACAAGCTTGAGGTCGCACTCTGAGTGCCTCAGCCAGGGTGGGCCTGGGACTCCAGAGCTCCAAAGCTCCAAAGGGCAGGTGCTGTCCCTCGGTCCCTCACAGGGCACTTCAGCCAGAAATGGGACCAGTATCTCTGAGGGGCAGGTGCCCAGAGCCTCCCTGGGTGACAGGCTGTTTGATGTTGGGTGCTAGGTGAGACGATGTAGCCAGGGAGGGAGCTGAGACCTGGGACTCCTGAGCAGGTGGGAGTCACATACAGTGGAGCAGCCACAGCCAGGGGCTTCAATATCTGGCCCTGCGTGGGACTGAAGTTCCCCAGGCCTCGTACCAGAGCAGCTGGTGGTGAGCAGGGGGCTGCGGGAAGAAAAGTAAGAGTCTTTTTGGGAACTCACGTTCGAAATGTCTCACAAATCCACCTATGCCATCGCCATCTTGTGTCTTCCTCGAAATTGTTCCTTTCAGCTGCTCACAGTTAAGCCCCTCTGCTGTCTCCTGTGGAGCTGTGGCCTCACACACAATCTCCACTGAGGGAAGGAGGAGGAGGCAGTGGGGTGGGTAGGACTTCAGTCTTCCCCTCCCACTCTCGTATTTTGAGGGGAATCCTTTCCAGTGGGAAGGTGCAAGAGTATATCTTCCCCAGGTGCTGGCAGGGGGCACCCCAGTCAGGCTTATCCTAGAGTAGAGTCCACTTGTTCGTGGCTGGCTTCCAGGCTCTTCCTGGTTTCATCCCTCTCAGTTGTGCCCCCAGCCATGTGGGTCTAATGTTCAGAGGTTTGCTGGAGAGGAGAATGTTGGGTCAGCCTCAGACTCACCACTGCTCTCTTCAGGAGCCTTTCTCATCCTTTTATGGTCACACCCTTTCTCCCATGGCTGAATCAGTGTAGGAGGTGGGGCACCTGAGACTCAGCATTTGCTCTGTCCCTCCAGTGTTTATGCTTTCTGGATATCCTCTCTGGCTGATGATCAAACTCTGAGTAGTTAACTCAGTGGTCACAAAGATTAGATCTGTCTTTCCATGATGAGCAAGCTGGAGCACTTTCCTGCCCAGTTTTCAAGATAGTGGCAGGGTGCCTCTTTCATCTTCTCCAGTGAGGCTCTGCCTCTGGGATCCCTCACTGGGTACCCTCTGCAGCCCTTACTGCCAGTGTCCAGCCAGGCACTGTGGTGGCAAGGTAGAGCCTCGAGGTGACAGTCACTCTCAGCAGCTTCTTCCTGGGAAGGGCTTTGCTGGGTAATTTTTAAAATGGCACCTGGCTTCTGCACCCTGGGAAGTGCTAGGTCCAAAGGAGAGCAGCTGTGGCACCAGCCACTTAACCAGGAGAGCCCTTGCTTGCTTCCAAGTTCCCAATCAGTCAGCCACTCATATGCCTACTTATTCACAGACAAGGATGCAACATTTTCCATACACTCAGTCACTCACACTGGGACTGACAGAGTCTGACTGGCTCAGCCATCTTCCCAGTAGTCCTTTGTGTGTGTGTGTGTGTGTGTGTGTGTGTGTGTGTGTGTGTGTGTTTTAACTAGTTTACTGAGTTCATAACAGCGCCCATTAACAGGT
>NW_007158995.1:0-693 GCF_000164805.1 Carlito syrichta | reverse complement strand
TTTAACTAGTTTACTGAGTTCATAACAGCGCCCATTAACAGGTATGGCATGTTTCATTTTGGATCAGATTACTTTCACTATTGTTCTGAGCTTAAGATTTTGACCAAGGGAATCAAAGTGGTTAACAAAGTAGACCTCATTCATCTGAGGGGCCAACTTCTATAAACAATTTTTTCCATCTCCATCTTCAAATTGCAAAATTAACTAAGGAAAAATGTCAGTAAATGCAGAGTAGGCAAAGGATGTCAGATAATTAGTAATCAAAATTTTCAGTCAATGTAAAATATTTTCTCTAATAAAAAATCATTATAAAAAGAAAGATGTAATCAGAGTTGGCAGAGCATACACACAACAGAGATTTTTTTTATCTCAGTTGACTTAGACATTCCTATTTTACAAAGTAGGATTTAATAAAGAATACAGAGAGGACTAATTCTTAAAAGTATTTTTCTGAAAATGGTACAAGTGTCTATTGAACATGTTAAACATGGGAAACTTACAGATTCGATATGAAAGCCCAATGACAAAGTTATTCTTTTTTCTCTGAGGGATTAGTTGATTATTGTTCTAGAAGTGAAGTTTTTGGGAGTTGGGGGGGAAATAGTCCAGGCCAAAGGTAGATAGTTCATCCATGGCTGATATTTACATGGGAAATTTCTTTCCTAATAATCTGACTATTTACAATAAAGAAAG
>NW_007158994.1:0-709 GCF_000164805.1 Carlito syrichta | reverse complement strand
CAAGCTGATTTAAATAGTTAGCTGCTACATAGCTAGCTGACTTAACCAGCTAGCTAACTAGTTAGCTTACTCGTTATATAATGTGCTAGCTAGGTGACTTAATCATGTGACTTAACTCTTTAGCTAATGAGCTAGCTAGCTGACACAACAAGCTGACTTATCTCGTTAGCTAACTAGCTAGCTAGCTGACACATCCAGCTGATTTAACTCGTTTGCTAACTAGCTAGCTAGCCTACTCAAGCAGCTGAGCCAACCCGTTTGCTACCTAGCTAGCTAGCTGACTCAACCAGCTCATTCAACCCGTTAGTTAACTACTTAACAACCTGACTCAACCTGCTGATGTAATCCATTAGCTCACTAGCTAGCATGCTGTCTTAACCAGTTGACTAATTTTAAAAACTGACTTAACTAGCTGACTTAGGTAGCTGACAACTATTTAGATAGCTGACTTAAAAGGCTGACTTAACTAGTTAGCTAGCTGACTTAACTACCAAATTAAATAGTTAGCTAACGATTTAACTAACTGAATAACTGGCTGATTTAATAATTAACAAACTTGTTAGGTAGCAGATTTAAGTAGCTGACTTAAATAGCTATCCAGTGATCTAGCTGACTTAGTTAGCTAGCTGACTTAAGTAGGTGACTTAACTAGTTGGATAACAAGACAACTAGCTGACATAATGAGATGGCTAACGAGTTAGCTAATTGT
>NW_007158993.1:2637-3408 GCF_000164805.1 Carlito syrichta | reverse complement strand
GGATCGAGGTCAGGCTCGGGTGCTCAGCCTTGTCATCCCAGTGCTTTGGGAGGCCGAAGCCAGCAGATGGCCTGAGCCCATGGGCCAAATCCTGCATGGGCAACTAGGTAAGAACTCATCTCTACCCTCCATCTCAAATGATCTGGGTGTGGTGGCATGCGCCTGCCATTCTTGCTCCTCGGACGACTGGGGAAGGACTCCCTGAAGCCTGGGACTCCTCTCCACCCTAAAGCCTGGGCTATGAAGTAAGACTCTGACTCAAAGAAAAAAATTAAAAAAGAAAAAAAGTAGAGCATACATTTGTGCATGGAGCTGGAGATCATCGTGAACAGACAGAGATCATTTGGAAAGAAGGCCACAACCTTGCGTTCAGAGTTCCCGAAAGATGGTGGATAGCAGACAATCGGGCTATGGCTTTGGGAGGCTGAGGTGAGGGATAGCTGGAGCCCGGGTGTCCGAGACCAGCCTGGGCCACGTAGCAAGACCTCTTCACTCCCTGGAATGCAAACACTGGAGTTGCGTGTGGTGGAGCCCACAGTCCCTGCTACACAGGAGTGGTGGCCTTCATCCTGGGGCATTCCATTACACCCCACCAACAGAATGTGATTGCCCCCACCAACAGAATGTGTGAGTCCTGGCTGGTCACCAAGGCTCGCAGCCATCAGCCCCACACCCTGGGTTGCAGAGGTGGGAGGTTGCCTGAGCCCAGGAGTTGGAGACCAGCCCAGGAGATGTGGTCAGAAACCTCTCAGTCAGAGGTCCTCAATGTCA
>NW_007158992.1:0-22425 GCF_000164805.1 Carlito syrichta | reverse complement strand
AATAAGATCATTTTACCAATTTCCTAATTATTCTAAGCACTTGATTTTAAGCCACTTCCAAAGAGTAAGATTTCAAAATTGTAAGGTTTTATAAAGAAAATGGAGATTGATGACTTCTGTACTTGTCATATCAATGCATGCAATGTTGTATAAAAGAGTGAATATGTTTCCAGACTATTTTCTGTAGAGATTTAACAATATAAACAAATGATGGAAATTGACCAGTGATCAAGGGGACTGTTTTCTGAGTAATGTTAATTTTTCTGTTATCTTTATTCAGTTAAAAATAAAAATTATTTTACTATTAAAATGCAATTTCATTTGAAATTAAATAAAAATACATATAACATGTAAATACTGATTTTTCACATTCTGTGAAAATTAGTTAATGCATGAAGGATAAAGTAGCACAATATTAAAAATGTACATTTATTGTGAGACATACTAAAAATGATCCCAAGAAGGCACCCTTATTTAAAACTGATTCCAATGAAGACATCAGAGGCTTTACTACCCTGGTGGAAACAAGATTAAGACCAATTGTTGACATTTACAAATTGTCCAATAAAACACAGTAATATATGAGTAGTGAATCACCATTAATATTCTCATTGCTAAAATAAAATTCAGTTTCCTTTTGGTCAGTGTGCTTCTCAACAGAATCTCCAATACAATTCCTTCAAATTTTATTGTTTTGTTCCCTGACTCATATTATTAGTCTGTCCAGAATATTCTCCTTCATCACTCTCACTATCTTCTCATGTTTAATTTTCACATAGCTGAAACTATGGTTCATGTCAAGGCACTGCTTGTAACTTCATTTTCTAAAGCATTTTCAGAAGAGTTAAAATAAAAAAAGTCACCCCCTTTGCATCAAGGAAAGCTTTGGACCTTAAGCTCCTACCATTTTCACTTCCAATGCAGTTGCTTAGTAAGAGAAATTTGAACTTTGTATCAAATAATATAAATGGAAAGTATAACAATACATGCTTTAGATAATTTGGACTGCGATATACACAGAGAAAATCAGTATTACAGAGATAGAAAGACCCACAAAACATAAAAATTAGTCAAGTTCTTAAAGTAAATAGTAAAATAATAAATAATGGGATAAAGTAAAGCATATTAGGAGAAGACCTGCTATGCTTCCTATAACCTATTTTATCTTTTTGATTGGGCCAACTCTGGATTACAACTGTCCAAAACAACAGTGGGGAGGATCTGTGACTGAGTCTAACTTGTCCTCTAGAATGAGACAAACACCAAGGAAGTGACACATGGGTGAACAGATAGCAGATGAGACATGGTCTCAGTCTTATTTCATCTAATAATAGAGCCTCAAGTAAGACCACAGTGACAGATATTGAGTTGAGTAATGCTGAGAAATCCAGGCAGGCGGTTAGACAAGCATGCAACTGCCAGCTGGAAGATCGGTTCACAGTTAATCCACATCTGCAGTGGGACAAAGATCCAGGTAGATTGGCAAGTGAAGGCCTGGGTAGCCAGGTTCAAACAGCAGGTTTCATCTTTGGGATGAGGGATCCAGACAGATGCTCTGCACAAACAATTGGGTCCCCTAAAAGTGGCTGTGATTTGGGGCAATTCTGAAACACAGGTCTAATTCCAAAAGCATCTGAGCTTAGCTTGGCTAGGTAGGGCAGAAGGCTTGGAGAACAACAGTGGATGCAAATTGCTGCTCTTTAACTATCGTATTCCTCTTCACAGGAAGTGATTTATTAGACCATCACTAACCAACCACAGCTGAGACAATGGGCTCTTTGTGGGTTGTCTTTTACATCATGATCAGACTCACTTAAGTACTAAAATGATACTGACCCTGAAAGTGAGAGTTTTAAAAAAATCCATCAAACATCTTTGTTCTGAGCTGAGAAAGAACTGTTGGGTAAATTTTCTCTTATGGCTTATCTCTGCAGCACGTGCTCTGATATGTGAGTCCTTCCAGGGGTTCCCTAAAGTGCACACTCCCTGTGACCCTCTCATTTTGATTAAGTTATGTCATAAACAATATCATGAGGTAAGCTAGCTACATTTAAGAATTCAACATAAGATTGTGATATACTTTCACAATGTTCTGAATTTTACATAATTTTTTTTGAGGAAAATTAAATTCCCTTTACATTATTCTGAAATAAAAATGAATTAATTAGTAAGTGCACTTGGTGATATATAGATAATAGCTAATGGACCCTAAAAATTGCTACAAGAAAAATGAAGCACTTTTCATTGATCTCACATCCCTTTAGGCATCTGTTCTATCTTGAGTGTGCTTCCATTGTGATTTCACTGCCTCTCTGACTCTTTATTTAAAAAACAAACAAACAAACAAAAAAACTCAACACACACTCAACAGATTAATCTTGAAGGCCCTGTGAAGTAATGGGAAGATTTAAAGCCAGATAGATTTAGATTTGAATCTTGGCTCCAGAATTCTTGGCTGAATATCCCTGAGCATATTTTTAACTTCTCTGTGGCTCAGTTTTCTAATACTTAAAATTAGAATGATAGGGAAATTGCAATACTTGTCTAGCAAAATGTTGGGTGCCATAAATATGACTTTAAACATATCATCACTCTTCACCAGTGTCCTGTTACCTTCAGATGGAAGTACAAAACCTCCTTCTTGGCATCACAGGTGTGTTAAATTATGATCCAAATCTACTTACCAGTAATTATTTTCTATGCCTTTCATATTTACAATTCAACATCCAGTCATCCAATTCCAAAGGCATCCTGTGATTTTAGAGCTGTTCCTTTGTTCTTGATGTTCTTTCTGCCTCCAATGTCAAATGAAGTTTAAACATAATGTATGCCAGAGTTTATTAGTCACTATCTCCACAAAACCTCTCAGGACTTCCTTCAACCACACTGGGTTGTACTCATCCTCCCTCAACTCCCCATAATAACACTTTTAGAATCTACATCTGATTTATGCATTGAGTGTTATTAACATCAATAACTATAGCTGAAATGCATACAGCATTTTAGAGTTTGCAAAGTGTTATTATATCATTTAAAACATAATAATTTAACATTTTTCCTATGTAACACATTAAGAAGTCAAAGTTAAAGAAAGGTCACCTATCCAGAATCATGCAGCTAAAAGAGTTTAATGTAGTGATTCAAACTTTTGTATAAGATGCAAAATTCTTTTCTTTACTTCAGAAAAAGAACCAGTAAAAATTTTCAAATCCGATTAAGAACCTAGTTATCACACAGCTAAAACCATACAACTAAGAGTGTAAAGTAGTGATTTAAACTTCTGTAAGTGAATATATTTTAAAACACAAGGCAAATAATGTTGCTACCTAAACAGTAACCATAGCTGCTGTTAAAAGACTATCATGCAAGGTCTGACAATTAAGTTTGCAGACTCATCCTAGAAAATGTACTACATACCTTGTTGCAGAATGTCACTACAGTCACCTTCAAAGTACTCCTCTTGGGAAGCTATGCACTGATGCCAGTGCCTACTTCACTTGTCAGAGCAGTTTTGGAACTCTTTCTCTGGAATAGGCATCAAACCTGTTGTCATTTTACCCTTGATGCCCTGAATGCCATCAAATGTCTTCCTTTCAATATTTCCTTTCTCTCTGGGCAAGGAAAATGTCACTGGGGGCCAGATCAGGTGAGTAGGAAGGATGTTCCAATATAGCTATTTGTACAGTGCTGCCAAGGTAAGCGCATGGTGGCAAGTTCATGAACTTAACTGTCAGACCCTAACAAATAACAGTGACAGCTCTGATAGTCATTCCAGCAAAAGAATTCCAAAATTACTTTGACAGGTAGACTAGGCACTGGCATCAGTGCATAGCCTCCCAAGGGGAGTACTTTGAAGATGAGGGTAGTGATATTCAAGAATGAGGTAGGTAGCACTATTTCTGGGATAGTTCACGAGCCTATTTGTTGGGCCTCGTATATTCCTCTATTAATATCAAGACTACCCAACATACAAAATGCATCTGTCATTTTTATAAATAACATGTTTTTAAAGGACAGAGTCTCGTCTTTTATTTTCCAAAGTAGACAGTGCCATGTTGCCTAGTTTCAGTGGGAACATTGAATAATAGTTCTTACAAAGTGAGAAAGGTCACTAAATGATATCTGCTACAAAGTGAGAGAGACCACTAATGCCATGTTAATGTTAAATGAGACCTAGGAAAAATCATCTTTGAATCCTTTCAGTTCAGTGCTTTTAAAAGTTTCCTTCAAAATCTAAGATGCTGCACATAGCTTTTTCCTCTTATCACAAAGGAGATTAAGGGCCCAGAAGTCTTGATCTGTTCTCAGCCAAAAGCATCTTTTCAGGGACTATGTTAACCTTGTAGTAAATGGGACTCTACGGCTTAACAGCTGAAAGAGAAAAATTTTCTGATTTAAATACTTGGCTCGCATTAATGGACCCACAACCTATTAGTATTCAGTACAATGTTAAATTTGATAACTGAAGTTTTCCTTAGCTATGTAGTCCTTAAAATGAGCAAAATAGTGCTTTATCTTTATCTAACTTCATGACATTCAAACCTCATTCCATATTAAGATCTTCTGGGTAACTTTTTAAGTATACTGATGTCTGGGTCCAAAACACAGATGATGCAGATTAAATTGGCCTGCATGTTCATGACTGCTCAGATATGAGGATTTTTTTAAAGCTCTGAAATGATTCTAATATGCAGCTAAGGTTGCACTCAACACTGCTTTGATCCTTAAAGGCACGCACAAGGAAAGTAGGAGTTAATCAGCAAATTTTGTCTGGCTTTATTTTCTTATGTATGAATTTATATCTTGTCTGGTTGCTGCTCAGGGAACTTGTTTCACAGAAAAAAAAGACACACATGTGAGGATATTGTATTTAAAGCTTTATTTACCCTCACTTCAGGTCACAACAACAAAAATAGCATGTTGGAAATTCAGCAGATCCAGAAAATTAAATGGTTATTAAATGTAATTCCCCAGATGATGCAAACGAGGTTCTGTTTAAATTGTAGTCACCAGCAGAAAGGAAACAGTGACAGCACTATAGAAAAAGTAATTCAGAGAACTAGTCATAGAGAAACAGATGTTCATATTTACTTATGTAAGAATGAGTACAAAGAATGAATAAGAAATATGTAACTATTTTAAAAATAATAAGAATAGCATTGTAGCAGTTTATATGCTGACTGAAATCTATACACCTGGATTTAAAAAAAATTCTAGAAAAATTTTCTAATGAAATTCAGTTACATTGAAGAAAGATGAAAAAAACAAACAATCTTCTGTTCAGGTTTTGGTTGGCTCTCTGCTCACCACAGGCCTCTGGGCAAATCCTTTAAGCTGTTCTGAGTGCAAGTTTCCTCTCTACATGTTCCTGGTAGACTCCTGTGATCATTGTTATCTTAAAAAAGATAATGGCCCTCACTTGAGCATGGCAAGATGGCAACGGGGCAATCCGGTGTCTGAAGCCCTCTGCAAGGGAGATCTGCAGTGGGTCTCTGACTCTCGCCCTGGGGGGCTGGGGACCCTAGCATCGCAACCTGCTCTTCAGACAGAGCTCGGCCGTTGCCACTGCTGGGACATCGCAATGACTGGACAGTTACTGCACTGCAAACAGTGCCGCCACCACTGCAGCCCCTCCCCCCGCTGCCACTGCCATCGCCGCTGCCGCCTCGGCCTCCGTGACGGGTAGCACATCACACCACCCGGGCCTGAGGTGATCCACACCAAACCCCTTCAGGGAAGATCTGCTGGGATCGCTCCCACCTCTCCTGCGTCCGAGACTGTCCTGCCCACCCTGCGTGGGGTTCCTGTTGCCTGTTCGGAGGCAGGCAGCCATCTTGTTCCTGTCTGGTCCCACCCCCTCTGGGGCGAGCAGCTGAGATAGCACCACCTGCTGGCGATTCAAGGTAACAACACCGAAACGGGAGAAACAAGCTTGATAAAGACATAGACCAGAGTGCTGACCGGAGGGTAATCTGAACTGTCCTTCACAGGAGATCAGGGGCAACTGACCCTAACTGCAATCTAATTTACCAGCTTGAAAAGAAAACTAGAAATCAGACCTGAAAGGATATTGGACTTAAACGAAATGTCTCAGAGTGTTCTTCATTGATTCTATTAGTTTAATGACTTAACTCTATTCCTACTCTATTGTTCCCTTTTTTCTTTTTTCCTTTTCCTTTTCTTCTCTTTTCTTCTCTCTGTAAACCATATCTTTGTATAGAGGAACAGCACACTAACAAGGTGGTTGGTTAGCTTGTATGTTAGCATCACTATATGTTTTATTTTTATTTTTTATTTTTTTGTATGAGAGTTGGTTTGTCTGTAGCTGTGGTCTATTGTTTTTATCTGTTTCAGTATAGGCCTCTCTCTCTATTTGTTAGCACACTCATTTGTTTCCCCCCCTTACTCCTCTATCTCTCCATTCCCCTCTTCAACCCATTATCTGCTCCATTCTCTCCCCTATGCTAACCACATTTTATTTCAGGGAGTAAACCTACAGCCCCACTGCACGGACAGATTCCAGGGCACTGGGAAGTGGGTTCCACATTGTCCACACGCCTGTCAACAAATACCAGGACCTGCAGACAGATTTTGAATCACAGCTCTCCCCTTAAGTACATCTTAAAACTGCAAAAAGGACCACCTCCAACCTACAGTGCAACTTCAGAATTGAACAAAGTAAGAGGACATACATAAAGAATAGGAGATTGAACAAACAGAAGTAAAACCAATCACTTTACCCATGAATAACAGAATTAAAGAAGACTGTGACGTGGAGGGAAGGAAAAAGTAGGGAGGGGGGAAAACCACACAAATGAAGAAAAACCAAAATAAGAATATAGGTCTTACACAGGCCCCTGGGAAATCAGACACTGAGAAAACAGATTCTGGAACACAGACAATGAAGAGTCCCCAGAATGACTGGTTACATGCAACAAACCCAGACATCAAGACATTAATGGAGAGAATTTTAAAAATTGAGGAGAGACAAGAGGAAAATAGGAAGGAGTTGATGTCAGAAATGACAGCAGTAAAGAATACTGTGGTGGAAATGAACAATAGACTAATAAGCATGGAAAGCAGAATCAGCCAAGCAGAAGAAAGAATCTCAGAGCTCGAAGACCAAAACACAGAACTAACCCAAACTGTCAAAAGCATAGAAAAGATGCTCAAAAAGACAGACCAAAGCCTGCAAGAGATGAATGATCACTTCAAGAGACCAAACCTAAGAGTAATTGGGCTTTCTGAGACAGAAAGAGAAACAGAAGCCACACTGGAACAAACATTTCATGAAATCATTCAAGAAAACTTCCCTCATCTCATTAAGGATGAAAAAATTCAAACACAAGAGATTCAGAGAACCCCTGCAAGACAACAAATGAGAAGACCAACTCCCAGACACATAATAATTCACCTAAACAAAGTAGCTATGAAAAGAAAAATCCTAAAGGCAGCAAGAGAAAAAGGCCAGACTACCTACCAGGGAAATCCAATTAGAATAGCAGCAGATTTATCCACAGAAACCCTTCAGGCCAGAAGAGCCTGGAGCCCTATCTTCAAAGTTCTAAAAGAGAAACAATTTCAACCAAGAATAACCTACCCAGCCAAACTAAGCTTCATTAGTGAGGGAGAATTGAAATCTTTTCCAGACTTCCAATCCCTAAGAACCTATGCTGCCACCAGACCACCTCTACAAGAAACACTTAAGAAAGTACTGAACACAGAAGACAAAGAAAAAAGAACAACAGCATTCTTCACAAGAGTACAGGCAAAAGATTAAAAACACACACGAACCAACTCCAAAACCCAAAGAAAGACAACAAACAGGAACAACTCTGTAAGAACCTCATGACAGGGATCAACTCTTGCATTTCAATTATTAGCTGAAATGTGAACGGACTAAATGCACCACTGAAAAGACATAGAATGGCAAAATGGATAAAATATCATCCGGCAACAATCTATTGCCTTCAAGAGACTCACCTCACTAGAAAGGACACACAGACTCAAAGTAGGAGGATGGGAAACAAACTTTCAGGCGAACGGAATACAAAAGAAAGGAGGAGTAGCGATCTTAATTTCAGACAAAATACCCTTCAAGCTATTAAAAATCAAAAAAGATACAGAAGGTCACTACATAATGATAAAAGGCTCAACCCATCAACAAGAAATATCTATCCTAAACATATATGCACCCAACATAGGTGCACCAACTTTCATAAAGCAACTTCTTGGAAAACTAAAGAAAGATATTTACTCTAACACTATCATAACTGGGGACTTTAATACCCCACTCACAATGCTAGACAAATCATCAGGACAAAAAATCAGCAAGGAAATCTGGAACCTCAATGTGACTTTGGACCAAATGGACTTAATTGATACCTACAGAACACTCCATCCAAAGACCACAGAATACACATTCTACTCATCACCACATGGAACACATTCTAAGATCGACCACATACTTGGCCATAAATCAAGCATAAGCAAATTTCAAAGGACTGAAATTCTACCAAACACCTTCTTTGACCACAGTGGAATAAAAATAAACATTGACACAAGCATAGTCCCCCCAAAACCCACAAAGACATGGACACTAAACAGCATGATGCTAAACAACTCCTGGGTCAACGATGAAATCAAAACAGGGATCAAAAGATACCTGGAATCAAATGAAAATGAAGAGACATCTTACCAAAATCTCTGGGATGCCCTGAAAGCTGTAGTAAGAGGGGAATTTATATCCCTACAAGCACACATGAAGAAAATGGAAGGAACAGAAATTCACAACTTAATAAGCCATCTAAAGAAGCTGGAAAAGCAAGACTACAAAAACCCTAATTTCAGCAGAAGAATCCAGATCACCAAAATAAAAGCCCAAATCCAGGACATAGAAGACAAAAAGATAATACAAAAAATCAATGAAACGAAAAGCTGGTTCTTTGAAAGGGTAAACAAGATTGATAGTCCCCTAGCTAGACTGACCACGGAAAAAATGAGAAAAAAACCAAATAAGCACAATCATAAACACAAAAGATGAAGTCACATCTGACCCTGAAGAAATACAAAAGATTATTAGAGACTACTACATACACTTGTATGGAAACAAACTTGAAAACCATAAGGAAATGGAGGACTTTCTGACATCACACAACCTACCTAGGTTGGAATGAGAAGAAATTGAGACCCTAAATAGGGCAATAACAGTCAAGGAAATCGACTACGTATTAAGAAAACTTCCTACAAAAAAAAGCCCTGGTCCAGATGGCTTTCCAGCAGAATTCTACAAGACATTCAAGGAGGAGCTGATACCAATCCTACTGAAGGTATTCCAGGAGATTGAAAAAGAGGGAACTCTCCCCAAATCATTTTATGAAGCCAACGTCACATTGATACCCAAGCCAGGTAAAGATCCAACAAAGAAAGAGAACTACAGGCCAATATCTTTGATGAACATAGATGCTAAAATTCTCAACAAGATCCTAGCAAACCGGATTCAGCAATACATCTCAAAAATCATCCACCATGACCAAGTAGGCTTCATTCCTGGGATGCAAGGCTGGTTCAACATTCGTAAAACCATAAATGTAATTAAATATATCAACAGATGTCAAAACAAAAACCACATGATCATATCATTAGATGCAGAAAAAGCTTTTGATAAAATCCAGCACCCCTTCTTGATAAAAACACTTGAACATCTATGCATACAGGGAACATACCTCAAAATAGTAAAAGCCATCTACGAAAAACCCACAGCCAGCATACTCCTAAATGGACAAAAATTGGAACCAATTCCCCTGAAAACTGGAACTAGACAAGGACGCCCACTCTCTCCCCTCCTATTCAACATAGTATTGGAAATCCTGGTTAGAGCAATCAGAGAAGAGGAGGCAATCAGATGTATTCAAATAGGAAACGAGGAAGTCAAGTTATCTCTCTATGCAGATGATATGATTGTGTACCTTGAAAACCCAAGAGAATCTGTCAAAGTTCTCCTTACATTGATTAAGGCCTTTAGCAAAGTCTCAGGATACAAAATAAATGTACAAAAGACAATCGCATTTCTCTACACCAATAATAAACAAACAGAAACCCAAAGAAAAAACACAATTCCATTCACAATAACCACAAAAAAATGAAATACTTTGGCATCTTCCTAACCAGAGACTTGAAAGACTTTTACAATGAAAATTACAAAACACTGCTCAAAGAAATGAAAGCTGATATGAACAAGTGGAAAAATATCCCATGCTCATGGATCGGAAGAATCAACATTGTGAAGATGTCCATCTTACCTAAGGCAATCTACAAATTCAATGCAATACCCATTAAATTACCAACAGCATTCTTCTCAGACCTAGAAAAAACAACACAGGAATTCATATGGAAACACAAACATCCAAGAATAGCCAGAACAATCCGCAGCAAAAAAAACAAAGCAGGTGGTATCACAATACCAGACTTCAAACTTTACTATAAAGCTACAATCATCAAAACAGCTTGGTATTGGTACAGGAACAGGCATATAGATCAATGGAACAGAATTGAGATTTCAGAAGCAAAACCTCAATTTCTCAACCAACTCATCTTCGACAGAGCCCCCACCACCTACCACTGGGGAGAGGAGAACCTATTCAGTAAATGGTGCTGGGAAACCTGGCTGACCACATGCAGAAGATTGAAACAGGACCCCTATCTATCCCCATGCACAAAGGTTAACTCCAAATGGATCAGAGACCTAAATGTAAAACCTCAAACCATAAGAACGTTAGAAAAGGAAGGAAATACTCTCATGGAAATTGGAACTGGCATCCAATTCCTGTACAAAACCCGAAACCCACAGGACATAAGAGAGAAGATAGACAAATGGGCCCTTATTAAACTGACAAGCTTCTGCAAAGCCAAAGAAACCATCAAGAGATCAGGGAGACAACCTACAGACTGGGAAAAAGTATTTGCCAACTCTAGGTCTGACAAAGGCTTAACATCCTGGATCTACAAGGAACTGAAACCTACTGAAAAGAAGAAAACAAACAACACCAGTATAAAATGGGCAAAAGATATGAACAGACACTTCACAAAAGAAGACATCCGAGCAGCCAACAAACACATGACCCTTAACTGTACCCCACAAAACCATAATAAAAAATATTGATCAATAAAAAAAAAAAGATAATGACCATAATATCCTTGGCCAAACTTTTATGCATGTAGCAGAAGCTGTATCTACTTACCTGGAAAAAAAACCTATTTAATTCCAAAATAACTACTGATTTGAAAATAAGAATAACATTTTATTTCTTTTTCATTTTTATTACTCATTGATAATCCTTTTTAACATCAATCCTCAGAACTCCTTCCTGAATTTGCTATTACTTTTCTTCTTCATCATCCATCTATCTTCAATTTTTTAATGTATGACTCTAGTCCAATGCATTGGACAAAATATGTGTAAGAATATTTTTTTAGATAAACAAAATATCTGCTAATTCATTCAGCAAACCTATACAAACATTAAAAACCCCTAAAATAGTTTCCACTTTTGTGAAGATTTTATTGTGTCAAAATAAAATATGTTGAGAAAACATACACTTGCCTTTGAACCACTCATTTATACTTTAAAATAAACTTGCATTTTAAACATAATTTTAATTAAGAATTACAATTTATGGTGTGGACCAGAGGTGTGCTGGCAAATGTTAACAACTGTTGAAGGAGTGGAGAATGCTGACTATAGCATTTGCCAAATGCTCTGTTGTAAATATTCCAACCATACCCACTTCAAACCTCCAACATGACTTCATAAATGTGGAGTTGAAAAAGAATGCTGACATTTGACTCTTGTAATAATTAATGAACCAATCTAAACAGGATTTTATGTACTTTAGATAGAATAACTAGGTCCCTCAAGATTGATACAGAGATAAAGAATAGAAATAAAAGTCTGCAGTTATAACTGCTTAATATTCTTTCAAATATTCCCAAGGCACCTAATGGGTTTGGACCAAATACTATTCTATTTCGGATATTTCACTTCAGAAAATATGACTACTCATTTAGTTTGTATTCTAGTGCAAAAAGGTGGAAAACAAACATGATGATTAATTATATTAAAGCATTGTAGAGACAGGATGACTTACTGTATAAAGGCATTAGAGGTGAAGCAGGAAAAATTGATTATTTTGAAAGTAGAGTCAAAAGGATTTCCTGATGAATGGGTTATAGGCTGTGAATGTAAAGTGTCAAGAAATCTCAAGGTTGTGTGACTGAACAATCAGAGAGATAAAGTTGTCACTAAATGCAGTGAAGAACCCTGCGAATGAAGCCTGTTTGGAGGTAGGGAGTCCTACATTTTAGTCTTAGGCATTTTATATTTGATAAATTAATGTATCAGACATCCAAGTGCAGCCATTAGGATAGTAAATACATATGAATGTGGAGTTTAGAAGTAAGGACTGGGCTGAAGAACTAAATGTGAGTGCTCTTTATGTATAAATAATATTTAAAACCATAGATCTGGATGACATCACATGGAGGGTGACTGTAGATAGATAAGATACCAAGGACTCAGTCCTGGGACACCCTGTGGTTCAAGTATTAGGATAAAAGAAGCAACCTGCCAGAAGACTAAGAATGTCTCATGAAACAGCAAGAAAACCAGGAAAAACAATGTGCCCAGAAAGTAAAGCATCATATAATGTCCAGTTAAATGAGGAACAGATTTCTCAAGGTTTTTGGATTTAACAACAAGGATGTCATTATGTCTCTCTTAAGATCTGTTTTAGAACAGTAGTAGGGGCAAAAGCCCAGTAAGAGTGAATTTAAAGGAAAACGCAATGAAGGAATGAGAGTTAGTAAATCTAGGCAAACTTAATCAAAAGATTTGTTGCAACAGAAATAATGAATTTGGGCAGTAGCTGGACTGCAAGAAGTGGAGTCAAGATGATTTTTTTTTGAGAAAAGATAAAACAGCATGCTGATAGAAATGATCCATTAGAGATGGAAAAAATTGAAAATAAAGGGAAAAGTCAGGGAAACCACTAGAATGCTATCCTTTAGTGGATAAGAGAGAATGCAACCTTCCTCACAGCAGAAGTCCCACTTAGTTTGAAGCATGGATAGTTTACTTAAGTGGGAAGAGAGATTGACAAGTGCTGCTTAACTTTTGTTCACTATTTGTGGTGATATGATTGTTATTGGTAAATGAAGTTGATAATAACTTACTTGTACTTTTGCTAGGATTAGAACCTGGTGCATACTAAATATTCCATAACTGTGTGCCCTCATCACCATTTGTGCTCAGACTTACACTGAGTTCTGGTACATTTTTCTTTTCCATAACCATAATTTCAAATTATTATCAATTTTCTTCACTTTCTTTTGCATTTCCATATAGATGTTTACATTTCCTATTTTGGACCAACAGCCAGAATATAGTGCAAGACGTTTTAAACTGAAGTTAAAGGTTTAGCTTTTTTGTTACGGGAAATTCACTTTTGTGGGCAATATAATTAAATGCAGTCATTTTGGGTACTCAAATCAAAACATTTGATGAAATGAAATTATGAGTTATAATTTTGAATCTGTTATGTTATCAAAACATTTTAAACACATACTAGTTCAGAAGGTGATATTTCTATTTTATTTTATTTTTATGTTCTTATGTGGGTTGCAAAACACTAAGAAATCAAACATTCTGGCAACAATACTGTATTCTCTAGTCACAAAACTAATAACACTCAATTTTAAGACAATACAAAATTACTGAAGTTTTCAATAGTTTCTGAGCATAAAAAAATTCCACTTTCTGTATATTTGCCAACAAACACAACATTAAGCAATAGGAAGAAACTAAAGTCTATTTATATCGCCAACATAATTGTCTTACATATTTTAAAGAATATAAAACTCCAAAATACTGTTCCCAAATCTTAAATCGAGATGAGAATTCAGGAAAATGTGCTATATTTATCTTGTGGCTTTATGCACTTTATCATACTACAGAGGACTGTGAAGGCTTTGGTGTGAGAAAGAGGCTATAATTGTACACGTTAGAAGCAGTTGAGTAATCTGCTTCCAGATCTTAGCTCTTAGATGATCTATAGGATAGTCTTATCACAAAAAGGACCTCCATTTTCTCCGTTGAATAACTGAGGGGGTTAGAAGAAACAATATTTAATGACTCTTCCAGCTATAACATTCAATGATTTTATGATAATTAATATCTCTAGATACACTTAGAAGGACTCCCAACTCCATGCTTTCTAAATATTTCCTCCTAATTTTCCTGTCTCTAATTTTTACTTTCATCAAATTTTATCCCACTTTTTTTTACCACAAGTTCATATTGAGGCACTTGGAAATTTCTAATTTCACTACCAGGTATACTGAAAAATAAAAGGAAGGAGGGGGGCAAAATTTCCAGTTCAGAAAGAAATATGTTGAGCATGACAAATTCCCCAATGATGTCAAAATCTCTACTAATATTGACACTGCTATTATATTTTAGAAATATCTTTAGGATTATACTTAGTACTCTGAAAAACAATCAGATTTGATCAAGTTCTCTGAAAGCTTAAATTGACTATATTAAGTTGTGAAATTTACCTACAGTCTGACAATCAATCCTTATATTTTTAAACATTTGAGGGGGGAGAATTGACTAGAAATGAAATATATTTCTTAGTTCTGAAGATTCCTGTCATGTAATGTTAGAAGGGAAATCTAAGGTGGGAATTTTTATTAAATGCTATCTTTCACAATCATATTATGTTAGAATATTTGTTATAACAACTTCCAGCAAACTTTGCCATAATTTGCTATCAAATAAAAAAACCTGCTCAAGTACTAGTTAATTGTGTAGGCTGTTCAGTGAGAGAATTTCTGATGTGTCTTAGCTATATTTCAGACATTTACCTGGTAAGAATAAGGCTAGTCCCACGTTGTGTAAACATTTTTGAAGATCTGTAAAAAAGATAAATGGATAAGGATAATGATTTTGTAAAGAATATTTGTTACAAAGCCAGTCTGAGATGGTTGTAGAGATTTATGGTCCATGAAACATTGCACAATCTAAAAATCAAAGATGAACAGCTCTGAGTGGGGCTGCAGCAGTCTCTCATTGAATGGCAAGAGTCTTCTGACCCATGTGCTTATACTACAGAGAAAATTATCAGTCTTGTTGACATTGGGATTTTTTTAATAGCATATTATCTCATAAATTCATTTAGCAAGAGAAACAAGAAATTCCCGGAACATAAAATTTGTCATAGGTAAGCTAATGTTATTTATTAGTTTCCTAGGGCTACTTAAAAAATTACCCCAAATCTTGTGACTCAAAACATAACAAATTTATTCTCACATAGTTTTGGAGGCCAGAGGTATGAAATCATGGTGTCAGCAGGGTTACTTTTTTTTCCTGGAGGCTCTCAGAGGGAACCTTTCTCATAACTCTCTTCCAGTTTCTGGCAGCTGCTAGAAATTCTTGGCGACCCTTGGCTTGCAGACCCATCAATACAATCTCTGCCCTGTCTTCTCATGGCCTTCTCCCTTTCTGTCTTTTCAGAAGTAGGCAAGGAACACCTTCAGGCTGTGAACCAAGTCTAACACCTGTGAAAGGGGTAAGAAAGATAAGGATTGAGTAGCAAAAACTCAGCAGCTCTGAGAAAGTCTCCACCAGGCCAAAGAGAAGTTCCCCAGAGAATACTACCCAGTGGAAGAGTTCTGTATTGTAAAGAAATATCCTGGATTTACCACCACTGCTGCACTTGGTCATTGCCTAGGAGCAGTCAAGGGAGAGGATGGATCACTGTCAGTACTGCAGCAGATCAAAAGTGAAATGCCTAAATGAAGAGGAGATAGAGCTCATGAGAGAAGCTTTCTGTTGCCATTCATCAAAATTACAGGAAAAATTAAAGAAGGAAAATTTCACAAATATAGCTCCTTTGATTTCTCTATGGAATCCTAGAACATCCTAAGACATCCTTCTAAGATCATTGATTATGATACAATATCCAAGTAATCTTTAAGTCTCCTAATACCACCATTATTATTACAGGCAAAAGGTATTGGCAACCCAGGAGGCATATAAGGCAATGTTGGTGATGCAGTATCTGGAGTGGGTGCTGATGGAGATAGCTTTGTTCTGATAAAGGATTAATTAAATGATCCTGATGGCAAGTATGAACTCAATTAATCAACTGAGTTTCAAAAAAAAAATCTTACACCTAACAGTAATTTAAGGACAATGTCCACTCTTATACCTAATCCCGAATTGTACCCCACATTTTTAAACTAAAAAAAAAAGTATGAAAATAAGAAATGGTTCTATAGTTTGTTGCAAAACTTTCAACATTTTTAATGAAGAGTGTTACACAAAACAGATATTTTCATCTAGCATGGAGACCCACTTTATTACACTGGATGGTGAAAGTGTTGAATAGATATTACGAAACACAATTACAAAAAAATTTTTTGCTGAATTTAATTATTGTAGTGAATTAGAAGAAGATAAAGCATAAATACTTGATGCAAATCTCTAAAATACATTTTAGATTATGCAGAAAAAAATCAGACAATTGTATGTGATTATGACATGAGGGAAAGTATTGCATTCTCTCCATGTAACTAGTTATATTGACACAAGCAAAGTGAATGCAAACAGAGGAAAAATGTGAATTTAAGTCTCCTATTGTTGTTGTCTATGTCATCGGTTGGTAGCAGACAGCTATCCATTTCCAGAGTCAAGAGAGCCAAGGGGAGAAAACTATCCTCATGCCTAACAACAGATGGCTCCTTGCATCTGGACATGGCCACACTCAAGGTATTTACTTCCTGCCTTCCTCACCCCTTGTCGCTTCCCTCCTCCTCACTCCTCCCCTTCAGTAAGCAGAAACAATGACTAATCTTTCACTACTAAATTCCAATCAGGAAAACTTCAGTGCTTAAAAAACAAACAAAATCTTTGTTTCCTTATGTTGTTTTGTTATGTGTTACTTTTATTCATTGTGTCTTTAACATGTTATTTATTATTCAAGTTTCTGTTTAGAAGGAAAATGTAATTTTTATCTAATGCTTTACATGACAGCATCATTGCATGTTGCACACATATGCACTAATAAGCATATAAAGTGCTAATTAGGTGTTATATGATTAAATTGGTACCTTAATGTTTTATGTTATGCAAAGGTTTTTGTTATGTTTTATATGGGCATTTTGGTGTTTATTACTACTTGTGAAAATTTGGTTGGCTGTTTTCATAAGTTAGAAACACATTCTTATTTTCTCAATTAAAAATAATGGCATACCACTCCCTACTATTTAAAAAATCCAATTCAAAACAGTTTCAAAAATGTATTATATTCTGATAATGAGGGATGCATGCATTATACCTGTTAAGTAGACATAGGAGGCATACAGTCAGCGAATTCAGTAAAGTAATCAAAGAATCACAAAGAAAGTAATGAAGAGATCACATGAGTGAGAAAAGCCAAGAACAGCAGTGGAATTTAACCAAGTGGATTGAACAGTCCAACTAAAGCTGAACAGTGCAGTCCTGCTGTTAGCTGCTCTAAGTAAAGAGTCCTATCCCAGTGTTTACAATAAAAACTGTGAAATAATCAGTAATGAAGGGAGAGAAACACATGCTCAAACTACCTGTACCTTAGAAAAAGTTCCTGGGAGGACTTTTGCAGTGGCCAAAGGATGAGATCACCAGGATATGTAAACCAGCCATAAATAAAAAGATTATCCTGGCCTACATCTGTGGGGAATTCTTTTGTTTTGCAACCTGTCATACATCACAATGCAGGCATATTCATACTAGACAATTATGTATTCATGAATCCACACTGCCTCTCACGCTTTCTGTAGTCTCACTACAAAGTGAAAAAAACTCTTAGATATTAAGTTCATTTTTCTGGGGGTGTAGCTTTTGCAAACAGGCTTGAAATACTAGAATTTGTGACAGTCAGTTGCCTTGTTTATCTTTCAAAACTTCCTTTTACATTCCTGTGTTTATTCTCACATATAGACTTGGGAAGAGTAGAAGGCAGGTAAAAATCTGGCTGAATGATTGGGCAGAAAAGATTTATAAGCCATAGAAAAATTTTATTGACTTTGTTTCTGGAATAGGAAGAACCTGAGAAACACTAGAAAGTAATACATGCAACATTAGATTTGGTTTGGAGAAAAGCAATTTAAATAAAGAGTATTCCAAGAAATTAGATAAACTTTGATGCTACCCTGCAAGAGCTTTGCCTAATGCACATTGTTCAAGCACATACAGAATCATAAAGGAGATTCTAAATTGATTCAGTATTTGTTCCACTTAAAATCTGAAATTTTATAAAGTCCGGAAGAGGCAGTGTAAAACAGAAAGTGTCAAAAATATCAGGTTCCTCTTATGTATTTTTTTAAACATATTTTTTATTTTAAAATTGTGGAGTACAGTAAAGGGTTAGGTATACAAATATGCATGGTTCAGGCACCTTTGTTGATAAGGGGTGTCTCCCTGTCACCAGACAGATATTGACTACCGTTAATCACACCTCCTTTCCTACCCCCCCATAGTTTCCCACCACTGTCAATCCTTTTCTTATAGTATTATGATAGGTGTTCAAGGTCCACTATCTGAGTTAGAACATGTGATACACAGATCTTTGTTTCTGTGAGAGGTCACTAAGTATTATAGACTCTAGTTCCATCCAGGTTGCTGCGAAATTCATGATTTTGTTCTTTTTTATGGCTGTGTAGTATTCCATCGGGTATATGTACCACATTTTAAAAATCCAGTCCTCTTTTGATGGACAGCTTGGTTGATTCCAGGTTCTTGCTATTGTGAACAATGTTGCAATACACATTCGAGTGCAGGTATCTTTTTGATAGAGTGATTTGAGTTCTTCAGGGTATATTCCCAGTAGGGGGATTGCAGGGTCATATGGGAGGTTGATATTTAGAGCTTTTAGGAATCGCCACACTGCTTTCCACTGAGGTTGGACTAGTTTACACTCCCACCAACAGTGTAGATGTTCCCTTTTCACCACACACTCTCCAGCAACTGTTATTTTTTGAGTTATTGATAATTGTCATTCTGACTGGAGTTAGGTGGAATCTCAGTGTAGTTTTAATTTGCATCTCCTTGATGATTAGTGAGGTTGAACATTTCTTCATGTGTCTGTTGGCTGCTTGAATTGTCTTCCTTTGAGAAGTATCTGTTTATATCTTTTGCCCACTTTGTAATGGGGTTGTTTGTTTTTTCCATTTCAGCTCATTTGAGTTCCTTGTAGATCCAAAATGTTATGCCTTTATCAGACCTGGAGTTGGCAAATACTTTTTACCAGTCTATGGACTGTCTCCCCACTCTCTTAATGGTTTCTTTGGCTTTGTAGAAGCTTGTCAGCTTAATGAGGTCCCATTTGTCTATCTTATCACTTATGGCCCATGTGTTTCAAGTTTTGTTCAGGAATTGGATGCCAGTTCCTATTTCCATAAAGGTGTGTCCCGCATTTTCTAAGGCTCTTATGGTTTGAGGTTTTACATTAACTCTAACCCATTTAGAGTTAATTTTTGCGTATGGGGTTAGATAGAGATCTTGTTTGAATCTTCTTCATGTGGTCAGCTAGTTTTCCCAGCACCATTTACTGAATAGGTTCTCCTCTCTCCAGTGGTTCCTGGTGGGTGCTTTGTCGAAGATGAGTTGGTTGAGAAATTGAGGTTTTGCTTTTAGAATGTCAATTCTATTTCATTGGTCTATATGTCTGTTCCTGTACCAATACCAAGCTGTTTTGATTATTGTAGTTTATAGTAAAGTTTGAAGTCTGGTAATGTGGCACCTCCTGCTTTTTTTCCTTTTTTTTTTGGCTGAGGATTGATCTGGCTATTCATGCTCATTGTGTTTCCATGTGAAATCTTGTATTGTTTTTTCTAGCTCTGAGCAGAATGTTCCCTGGTAATTTGATGGATATTGCATTAAATCTGTAGATTGCCTTAGGTAAAATGGACATTTTCACAATGTTGATTCTTCCGGTCCATGAGTATGGGATATTTTTTCACTAGTTTGTGTGATCTTTGATTTCTTTGAGCAGTGTTTTGTAGTTCTCATCGTAAAGGTCTTTCACATCTCTGGTTAGGAAGATGTCAATGTAATTCTTTTTGTGTGTGTGTGTGGCTGTTGTGAATGGAATTGTGCTTTTTATTTGGGAATCTGTTTGTTTATTATTGGTGTAAAGAAATGCGATTGTCTTTTGTACGTTTATTTTGTATCCTGAGACTGTGCCAGAGTCCATTATCACTTCAAGGAGGGTTTTGTCATATTCTCTTGTGTTTAAAAAGGTACACAATCATGTCATCGGCAAATAGATGTAACTTGACTTCCTCTTTTCCTATTTGGATATCCCTGTTCGCCCTGTCCTGTCTGATTGCTCTAGTCAGGACTTCAAATACTATATTGAACAGGAAAGGAGAGAGTGGGCATCCTTGTCTTATTCCAGTTTTCAGAAGAAATGATTCCAATTTTTCTCTGTGTAGGAGTATGCTAGCTGTGGGTTTCTCATAGATGGCTTTTACTATTGTGAGGTATGTTCCACGTATGCCTAGATGTTCAAGGGTTTTTATCAGGAAGGATGCTGGATTTTATCACAAGCTTTTTCTGCATCTAATGATATAATCATGTGTTTTTTGTTCTGACTCCTGTTGATGTATTTAGTTACATTTATTATCTTGCGATTGTTGAACCAGCCTTGCATCCCAGGGATGAAGCCTACTTGGTCATGCTGGATGATTTTTGAGAGGTGTTGTTGAATGTGGTTTGCTAGGATCTTGTTGAGAATTTTGGCATCTATGTTCATCAAAGATATTGGCCTGTAGTTCTCTTTCTTTGTTGAGTCTTTACCTGGCTTGAGCATCAATGTGATGTTAGCTTCATAAAATGATTTGCGGAGGGTTCCATCTTCTCAATCGCCTGGAATACTTTCAGTAGGATTGGTATCAGCTCCTACTTAAATGTCTTATAGAATTCTGCTGGAAATTCATCTGGTCCAGGGCTTTTTCTTTGTAGGTAGTTTTCTTATTACATAATCAATTTTCTTGATTGTTATTGGTCTATTTAGGGTCTCAATATCTTCTTGTTTCAACCTAGGCTGGATGTGTGATATCAAAAAGTCTTCATTTCCTTAAGGTTTTCCAGTTTGTTTGCATACAAGTGTACATAGTAGCCTCTAATAATATTTTTTATTTTTTCAGGGTCAATGAGACTTCATGTTTTGTGCTTCTGATTGTATTTATTTGGACTTTGTCTCTCTTTTTCTTCACCAGTCTAGCTAAGGGACCATTGATCATGTTTATCCTTTCAAAGAACCAGCTTTTTGTTTCTTTGATTTTTTTTGTATTATCTTTTTGTCTTCTATGTCCCAGATTTGGGCTTTTATTCTGGTGATCTGCATTCTTCTCCTGAAGTTTGGGTTTTGGTGGTCTTGACTTTCCAGCTTCCTAAGGTGACTTTTTAGGTTGTTAATTTGTGATCTTTACATTTTCTTCATGTGCGTTTTTAGTGATATGAATTCCCCTCTTACTACAACTTTCATGGCATCCCAGAGATTTTAGTATGAATGTCTCTTCATTTTCATTTGTTTCCAGGTATCTTTTAATCTCTGTTTTCATTTCATGGTTGACCCAGGAGTTGTTTAGCATCATGCTGTTTAGTGTCCTTGTCTTTGTGGGTTCAGGGGGAACCTTGTTGCTGTTGATGTTTATTTTTATTCCACTGTGGTCCAAGAAGGTGTATAACAAAATTTTGATCTTTTAAAATTTGTTTATGCTTGATTTATGGCCAAGTATGTGGTCAATCTTAGAGTACGTTCCATGTGGTGATGAGTGGAATGTATATTATGTGGTCATTGGGTGGAGTGTTCTGTAGGTATCAATTAAGTCCATTTGGTCAAGAATCACATTGAGGTTCCGGGTCTCATTGCTGATTTTTTGTCCTGATAATCTGTCTAGGGTTGTTAGTGGGGTATTAAAGTCCCCAGTTATGATGGTGTTAGAGTCAATATCTTTCTTGAATTTTCCTAGAATCTGCTTTATAAAAGTTGGTGCTCCTATGTTGGGTGCATATCTGTTTAGCATAGATATTTCCTGTTGATGGAGTGAAACTTTTATCATTATGTAGTGACCTTCTGTATCCTTTTTAATCTTTGATAGCTTACATGGTATTTTGTTCAAAATGAGGATCATGACGCCTCCTTCCTTTTATGTTCCGTTCACCTGAAAATTTGTTTCCCATCCTCTTATTTGAGTCTGTGCGTGTCCTTTCTAGTGAGATGGGTCTCTTGAAGGCAATATATTGTTGCCTGGTGATATTTTATCCATTTTGCCATTCTATGTCTTTTCAGTGGTGCATTTAGTCCATCCACATTCAGTCTA
>NW_007158991.1:0-813 GCF_000164805.1 Carlito syrichta | reverse complement strand
GGCTTTTCTTATTGTTTTGCATGGAAACTTTAAAAATTCTACACCCTAACTAACCTTTTGGCTGTATATCCTTTGAAAATATTTTCTAAGTCGGGCTCGGTGGCTAAGCCTGTAATCCCGCGCCTTTGGGAGGCTGAGGTGAGTGGATTGCCTGAGCCCGTGGGTTTGAGACCCACCTGGGCAGCGAGACCTCATCTCTACAATAAATCAAAAAATCAACCGGGTGTGGTAGCGCACGCCTGCCATTCCAGCTACTCAGAAGGCTGAGGAGGAAGGATCGCCAGAGCCCAGCAGGTCGAGGCTGTGGTGGCCGGGAGCAGCCACTGCACTCCAGTCTGGGCGACAGAGTGAGACTCCAACTCAAAAACAAACAAACAAACAAACAAAAAATAGAAAACCAGTTCTCTTAACACCACTAATGTAATAACTATCTCTCTGGCTGATTTGTAAAGCTTTAGGAGTTGTCTCTATGGCTTGTGAAATTTCTCTATATGTATTGGTCTGTTGGGAAATCTATTCTGCCCTTCACTACCACATTGTCTTATTTACTGTTGCTTTACAAGTCTTGATGTCTGATAGGGTTTTTGTTTTTCTTCAAAATTATCTTAATTATTTTGGATGTTTGCTTTCTAAAACTCACTTATTAGCTATAAATACATATAGATAAGTGCACATGAACATAGGAGTGCATATAAGTATATGTAGCTCACAAATTTGTATAAACTGAATATACCTATAAAACAAATCTGAAGACCAAGAAAAAAAAGCCTGCTAGCATACCCAAAACCTTACTATGCCCACCTCCCATCAATA
>NW_007158990.1:0-1137 GCF_000164805.1 Carlito syrichta | reverse complement strand
CAGGCCAACAGGTCAGCGAATTAGTCACCTTGTTCACCAGCTAACTAGTTAAGTCAGCTCACAGGTCGGCTCACTCACTGGCTGAATAGTTAAGGCAGCTCATGCATCGGCTCACTTGCTGCCCGACTAGTTAAGTTGGCTACATGGTCGGCTCACTCACCGGCCGACTAGTTAAGTCTGACCAGTCGGCTCACTCGCCATCGATTCAATTCAGCTGAACAGTAATCTCACACATTGGCCAACTAGTTAAGTCGGCTGACAAGTTGACTCACCTATTAGCCTACTAGTTAAGTCAGTTGACCAATTGGCTCACTTGCCAGTGAACTAGTTAATTCAGTGGACCAGTTGGCTCACTCACGGGTCGACTAGTTAAGTCAGGTAATCTGTCGGCTCACTCACCACCTGACTAGTTAAGTCAGACAACCGTTCGGACTACTAGCCGTCTGATGAGTTAAGTTAGCTAACCAATCGGTCGACTAGTGGGCCAATTTGTCAGTCGATAATTTAGGTCAGCTAACTAGTCGGCCGACAAGTTAGGTCATCTAATTAGTCAGCCAACTAATTGGACTACTAGCTAGGTCAGCAAATTAGTCAGCCAACTTGCTAACTGAGCTAACTAGTTGCCAACTCATCAGTAAACTATTTAACCCAGCTAAATAATTGGCCGATTATTTGGCCTATATTTTATGCCCGCAAACAAGTCGGCCAAGTAGTCAGCCAATGTATTAATCCAGTTAACTAGTCGGCTGACACATCAACCAAGTTAAGTCACCTAGTTAACACATTAACCAATTAGTTAAGTCAGCTATTTATCTCCTTTACCAACTAGTTAAAACAGTTATCTAACTCATTAACCAACTTGTTAAGTCAGCTATCTCGTTAGCCAACTAGTTAAGTCAGTTAACTAAGTCAGCTAGTTAACCAGCTAGCTAGCTAAGTTAGCTAGCTAAATCAGATAGATCACTTGTAAGCTAACTACTTAAATCAGCTACTTAATTCTGCTTCCTGACTAGTTAACTAATTAATTAAGTCAGCTAGTTATTCAGCTAATTAAATGTTTAGCTAATTATTTAATTCACATAGTTTAGTAATCTGGCTCACTAGTTTAGTCTGCCAGTTAAGTAAGCTAGTTAAGTC
>NW_007158989.1:0-923 GCF_000164805.1 Carlito syrichta | reverse complement strand
TTGCCTCCAGAAGTCACGGTGCTGGCACTTCTTACCTCAGAAAAGCTGAGGTCGGGTTGGGTCAGCCTGTCATGCCAGCACTTGGGAGGCTGAAGTGAGTTGATTTCCTGAGCCCATGAGTACGAGATTCAACCACGCAACTTGGCAAAACCACGTCTCTACAATAAATAAAAAATTAGCTGGGCATGGTAGCATGCATCTTTAGTTCCAGCTACTTGGAAGGTTGAGGAAGAAGGCTTGCCAGAGCCCAGCAGATGGACATGGGTGACTGTGAGCGTGCCACTTCACTCCAGTCTGAGCAACACAGTGAGACTTCAACTCAAAAAAATAAAAAAATAAAAGGTTGATTAATGGGTACCGTTTCTGGTGTGGGTCAGGTGGGTAGAAAGTTAAGAATGGAATTGCCTCTTGGCTGGGTAATGTCTCTGGAATGTTAGATGATACTCTTAAGTCTTGATTTTCAGTAATGTCTCTTGCTGCCCTGGACCATTTGATTATTGGATAGGGGTGAAGAATAAGAAGGAGTATTGAATTTGGGGGATAAAACTTCAGAGATAAGTCAATAGTAGTGGCTGCCACTAGTGAGAAAGCTACTTTGCTCTCTTTCCCATAGTTTCAGTCATCCCACTGCAGAGTTGAAGAAGAATGGGGGGAAGTCAGAAGCAGGATGGGAGGAGGAACCACGACTTCTATCAAGCAGACTGGATAGGCAAGTGGAGAATGCTTGGAGGTGGAAATGTTAGATCTTGCAAGATCCGATCCTTGGAATAAAGAAGCCTGTCTGTGCTTCCCAAAAATAAAAATAAAAATAAGCCAGGTTCGGTGGCTCAGCCTGTAATCCCATGCCTTGGGAGGCTGAGGTGAGTGAATTGCCTGAGTCCACGGGTTCAAGACCTGCCTGGGCAAGTTGGCAAGATCTCATG
>NW_007158988.1:0-679 GCF_000164805.1 Carlito syrichta | reverse complement strand
TAGTTGAACAGGCTGCCCGACTTTGGTCATTCTCTCCACGTGGCCTCCCAAACCCCTGTGATCACATGTTTTGCATATGGTGACATCCTGGTCTTCCTGCCTGGTCTTGAAATCTGGGCCAGAGGCGATCCTCACGCTGAGGCATGACCTCACCCATGCTTTCTGGTTTTTGCATGGGGTCGAGGTGAGGGCCTGATAGAATGTCCAGCCTGGTCTCGAGCTCCTGGGTTCCAGCCATCTTCCTGTCTCAGACTTCCCTAGAGCTGAGGAGACAGGTTTGTCACTCGGCCATCCCCATCCCCTCGAAAGTCAGAGAGTCATGCCCTCCCTTTCCCCAAGGCAGGCCCTGGGAGGAGCCTATTGGTCCAACTCAGGGATCAAGGTAGGTGAAAGGGTGGATGCCCTGGCAGAGACACACCCCCATACCAGGTTCTCCCCATGGATAGGGCTGCACTCTCCGGGATCCCCTGTTGTCAGAATGGAATGGTCATTGCTGTGGGGCCCTACGAGGGGTGTGGAGGATGGGGGTGGAAGCTAAGGCCTGTCATCCAAGTGCTATGAGAGCTTGAGGCGAGAGGATGTCCTGAGCCCCCGAATTTGAGACAAGCCCAGGCACCTTGGCCAGACCTCATCTCTACAAGAAGCCCAAAAAGTCATCAGAGTGTGGTTGCACATGATG
>NW_007158987.1:0-4044 GCF_000164805.1 Carlito syrichta | reverse complement strand
TTAGGTGCAGGGCTCCTCTATCAGGTGTAGGACAATCTCTCTCAGGTGCATGGCTACATGACTATTACGGGACAGGGTCTCATGTGCAGGGCTCTTCCATCAGAGCAGAATAGTCTTTCTTGGGTGCAGGGTTCTCCCATCAGGTGTAGTAAAGTCTCCCTCGGGTGCATGGCTTTCTTTTCAGGTGAGGGACAGACTTTATCAGTTGTGGGCCTGTCCCTTCAGGTGCAGGACAGGCTTTCTAGGGTGTAGGGCCCTCCCAAAGGTACAGGAGAGACTTTCATGGGTGGAGGGCTCTCCCATCATGTGTAGGACAGTCTTTCATGGGTGCAGGGCCCTCCCATCATGTGCTGGACAATCTCCCGCGGGTGTAGGATTTTCTTGTCTGGTACAGGACAGGCTCGCTCAGGTGCGGGGCTCTCACTTCAGGTGCAGGACAGGCTTTCTTGGGTGCAGGGCTGTCCCATCTGGTGCAGGACAGGCCTCCTTGGGTGCAGGGTTCTCCCATCAGGTGCAAGACAGGCTTACTTGGCTGCTAGACTCTCTCTCATCAGGTGAAGGACAGTCTCTCACAGGAGCAGGACTTTGTCAGTTAGGGACTAGGATCTCTTAGATGCAGGGCTCTTCCATCAGGTGCAGGTCAGGCTCTCTTGGGTGCAAGGCTCACCCATCAAGGGCAGGATAATCTCTTTTGCGTGCAGGGACTCTTGTCAGGTAATGGACGGAGTCTTCCAGGTGCAGGGCTCTCCCATCAGGACAGGCTCTTGGGTGTAGAACTCTCCCATCAGGTTCAGGACAGGTTCTTAGGTGCAGGGCTCTCCCATCAGGTGCAGGGCACGCCCATCAGGTGCTGAAAAATCTTTCTTGGGTGTAGGACTTTCTTGTCTGGTATGGGACAAGCTCTCTCAGGTGCAGGGCTCTTCCATCAGGTGCAGTACAGACTCTTGGGTGTGGGGTTCTTCCATCAGGGGCAGGCTAATCTCTCTTGGGTGCAGGGATTTCCTGTCAGGTACAGGACAGACTGTCTCAGGGGCAGGGCAATCCCATCAGGTGCAGAATATGCTTCCTTGGGTGCTAAGTTCTCCTATCAGTTGCAGCAGAGGCTTACTTGTGTGTCGGCCTCTTTAATCAGGTGCAGGACAATCTCTCTTGAGTGCAGGGCTTTCTTGTCAGATATATGACAGACTATCACAGGTTTACGGCTCTCCCATCAGGTGTAGGGCAGGCTTTTTTGGTTGCAGGGCTGTCCCATCTGCTGCAGGACAGGCCTTCTTGGGTACACGGCTCTACAACAGGTGCAGTACAGGTTTACTTGAGTGTAGGGCTCTCTCATCACATGCAGTACAATCTCTTGAAGGTGTGGGCTTTCTTTTCAGGTAAGGGACAGGCTCTCTTGGGTGCAGGGCTCTCCCATCAGGTTCAGGGCAGGCTTTCTTGGGTGCAGGGCTCTTCATCAGGTGCAGGCCAATCTCTGTCAGGAACAGGGCTTTCTTGTCAGTTACAGGACAGACTATCTCAGGTGCAGGGCTCTCTCATCAGGTGCATGACAGGCTTTCTTGGGTGCAGGGCTCTCCCATCAGTTGCAGGACAAGCTTATTGGCATGCAGTGCTGCTCCATCGAGTCCGGGACAATCTTCAGGGATGCAAGAATTTCTTGAGAGGTACAGGACAGGCTTTTTCAGGTGCAGGGCTCTCCCATCAGTTGCAGGACAGGCTATCTTCAGTGCTGGGCTCTCCCATCAGGTGCAGGACAATCTTTTGCAGGTAGTGGACTTTGTTTTCAGGTAAGGGACAGGCTTTTTCAGGAGCAGGGCTATCCCATCAGGACAGCCTTCCTTGGATGCAGGGCTCTTCCATCAGCTGCAGGACAGGCTTTCTTGGGTGCATGGCTCTCCAATTAGGTGCAGGACAGGCTTTGTTGGGTGCAGGGCTCTCCCATCAGGTGCAGTCAAAACTCACTCGGGTGCAGGGCTTTCTTTTTAGGTATGGGACAGGCTCTCTCAGTCACGGGGCTCTCTAGAACAGGTGCAGAACTGGTCTTCTTGGGTGCTGGTTTCTTCCATCAGGTGCAGGACAGTCTCTTGGGTGCAGGGCTCTGCCATCAGGTTCAGGGCATGCTTTCTTGGCTGCAGGGCTCTCCAGTCAGGTGCAGGACAATCTCAAGTGCAGGGCTTTCTTGTCAGGTATATGACAGACTGTCACCAGTTTAGGGCTCTCCCATCAGATGTAGGACAGGCTTTCTTGGCTGCAGGGCTGTCCCATCTGTTGCAGGACAGGCCTTCTTGGGTGCACGGTTCTCCCATCAGGTGCAGGACAGGCTTACTTGAGCGTAGGACTCTCTCATCAGGTGTAGGACAATCTCTTGCAGGTGTAGGGCTTTCTTTTCAGGTAAGGGACAGGCTCTCTTGGTTGCGGGGCTCTCCTTTCAGGTGCAGGCCAGGCTTTCTTGGGTGCAGGGCTCTCCCATCAGGTTAGGGCAGTTTTTCTTGGTTGCAGGGCTCTTCCATCAGGTGCAGGCTAATCTCTCTTGGGTGCAGGGCTTTCTCTGTCAGGTACAGGACAGACTCTCAGGTGCAGGGCTCTCCCATCAGGTGCATGCCAGGCTTTCTTGGGTGAGGGCTCTCACATCAGTTGCAGGACAGGATTGTTTGGGTGTAGAGCTTCCCCATCAGGTGCAGGACAGTCTTCATGCATGTAAGATTTTCTTGTCAGGTATGGAACAGGCTTTTTCAGGTGCAGGACTCTTTCATCAGGTGCAGCACAGGCTTTCTTGGGTTCTGGGCTCTCCCATCAGGTGCAGGACAATCTTTCACAGGTAGTGGACTTTCTTTTCAGGTAAGGGACAGGCTTTTTCAGGAGCAGGGCTCTCCCATCAGTTGCAGGAAAGGCTTTCTTGGCTGCAGGACTTTCACATCAGGTGCAGGACAATCTCTTTCAGTTGTAGTTCTTTATCTCAGGTATGGAACAGGCTCTCTCAAGTGCAGGCCTCTCCCCTCATGTGTAGGACTGGCTTTCTTAGGTGCAGGGCTCTCCCATCAGGTGCAGTAAAATCTCACTCGGGTCCAGGGCTTTCTCACAGGTACAGGACTGACTCGGTTGTGGGGCTCTCTAGATCAGGTGCAGGACAGGCTTTCTTGGGTGCTGTGCTCTCCCATCAGGTACAGGACAGCCTCTTGGGTGCAGGGCTCTCCCATCAGGCTCAGGGCAGGTTTTCTTGGGTGCCGGGCTCTTCCATCAGATGCAGGCTAATCTCTCTCGGGTGCAGGGCTTTCTTGTCTGGTACAGGACAGACTGTCTCAGGGACAGGGCTTTTCCATCAGGTGCAGGATAGGCTTTCTTCGGTGCAGGGTTCACCCATCAGCTGCAGGACAGGCTTTTTTGGGTGCAGGGCTCTCTAATGAGGTACAGGACAGGCTTTGTTGGGTGCAGGGCTCTCCCATCAGGTGCAGTCAAATCTCACTCAGGTGCAGGGCTTTCTTTTCAGGTACGGGACAGGCTCTCTCAGTTGCGGGTCTCTCTAGATCAGGTGTAGGACAGGCTATCTTGGGTGCTGGGCTCTCCCATCAGGTGCAGGATAGGCTTTCTTGGGTGCAGGCTTCTCCCATCAGGTTCAGGGCAGGCGTACTTGGGTACAGGGCTCTTCCATCAGGTACAGGCTAATCTCTCTCAGGTGCAGGGATTTCTTGTGAGGTACAGGACAGACTCTGTCAGGTTTAGGGCTCTTCCATCAGGTGTAAGACAGGCTTTATTGGGTACAGGGCTGTCCCATCTGCTGCAGGACAGACCTTCTAGGGTGCACGGCTCTCCCATCAGGTGCCGGACAGGCTTACTTGCATGCAAGTCTCTCTCATCAGGTGCAGGACTTTCTTGTCAGATATGGACCAGGCTTTCTTAAGTGCGGGGCTCTCCCAGTAGGTGCAAGTTAGGCTCTCTTGGGTGCTGGGCTCAACCATCAAGGGCCGGACAATGTCTTTCGTGTGCAGAGATGCTTGTCAATTATGGGACTGACTCTTCCATGTGCAGAGCTCTTCGATCATGTGCAGG
>NW_007158986.1:0-5164 GCF_000164805.1 Carlito syrichta | reverse complement strand
CAGGACAGGCTTTCTGGGTACTGGGCTCTCCCATCAGGTGCAGGACAGGCTCTTGGATGCAGGGCTCTCCCATCAGGTTCAGGGCAGGCTTTCTTGGGTGCAGGGCTCTTTCATCAGACGCAGGCTAATCTCTCTCGGGTGCAGGGCTTTTCTTGTCATGTGCAGGACGGACTGTCTCAGGTGTAGAGCTCTCCCATCAGGTGCAGGCCAGGCTTTCTTAGGTGCAGGACTCTCCCATCAGGTGAAGGACCATCTCTCTCGGGTGCATAGCTTTTCTTGTCAGGTACAGGACAGGGTGTGTCAGGGTCAGGGCTCTCACATCAGGTGCAGAACAGGCTTTCTTGGTTTCCAGCTTCTCCCATCAGGTGCAGGACTGGCTTTCTTGGGTGCAGGGCTCTCCCATCACTTACTTGCAAGACAGGATTTTTGGGTGAAGGGCTCTCCCATCAGTTGCAGGACAGGCTTACTTGGGTGCAGGGCTCTCCCATCAGGTGCAGGACAATCTCTCGCGGCTGCAGGACTCTCTTGTCAGGTAAGGGACAGGCTTTTTCAGGTGCAGGGCTCTCCCATCAAGTGCAGGACAATACCTCTCAGGTGCAGGGCTTCATGACAGGTACGGGACAGGCTCTCTCGTGTGCAGGGCTCTCCCATCAGAGCAGAATAGGCTTTCTTGGGTGCAGGGCTCTCCCATCAAGTGCAGTAAAATCTCTCTCAGGCGCAGGGCATTCTTTTCAGGTGAGGGACAGGCTCTCTCGGTTGCGGGCCTCTCCCTTCAGGTGCAGGACAGGCTTTCTTGGGTGCACGGCTCTTCCATCAGGTGCAAGAGAGGCTTTAGTGGGTGGAGGACTCTCCCATCACATGTAGGACAGTCTTTCATGGGTGCATGGCTCTCCCATCACGTGCTTGACAATCTCCCTCGAGTGC
Source organism: Carlito syrichta (assembly GCF_000164805.1). Taxonomy (NCBI): domain Eukaryota; kingdom Metazoa; phylum Chordata; class Mammalia; order Primates; family Tarsiidae; genus Carlito; species Carlito syrichta. The sequence continues at coordinate 4,240 of NW_007158986.1, read as the reverse complement.
AGGATTTTCTCGTGTGGTACAGGACAGGCTCACTCAGGTGCAGGGCACTCTTTTCAGGTGCAGGACAGGCTTTCTTGGGTGAAGGGCTCTCCCATCAGATGCAGGACAATCTCTCTCAGGTGCAGGTCTTTACGTCAGGTATGGGACTGACTCTTTCAAGTGCACAGCTCTCCCATCAGGTGCAGGACAGGCTCTCTTCGGTGCACGGCTCTCCCATCAAGTGCAGTAAAATCTCCCCTGGGTGCAGGGCTTTCTTTTCAGGTTCCGGACAGGCTCTCTGGGTTGCGGGGCTCTGTAGGTCAGGTGCAGGACAAGCTTTCTCGGGTGCTGGGCTGTGTCATCAGGAGCAGGACAGGCTCTTGTGGGTAGGGCTCTCCCATCAGGTTCAGGGCAGGCTTTCATTCGTGCAGGGCTTTTCCGTCAGTTACAGGCTAATCTCTCTCGAGTGCAGGCCTTTCTTGTCAGGTATAGGACAGACTGTCTCAGGTGCAGGGCTCTACCCTCAGGTGCAGAACAGGCTTTTTTGGGTTGAGGGCTCTCCGTCAGTTGCAGGACAGGCTTTCTTGGGTGCAGCCTCTTTCATCAGTTGCAGAACAGGCTTGGGTGCAGGGCCTCCTATCAGGTGCAGGACAATCTTTCTCGGGTGCTGGACTTTGTTGTCAGGTACGGACCAGCATCTCTCATGTGCAGGCCTCTCCCTTCACGTGCCAGACAGGCTTTCATGGGTGCAGGGCTCTCATCAGGTGCAGAACAGGCTTTTGGGTATGGGGCTCTCCCATCAGGTGTCAGGGCAGGCTTTCCAGGGTGCAAGCCTCTCCCCTCAGGTGCAGGACAATCTGTCTCAGGTGCATAACTTTTCTTGTCAGGTACAGGGTGTCTCAGGTGCAGGTCTCACATGTCAGGTGCAAAACAGGCTTTGAAGGTTTGGGGGCTCTCCCATCAGGTGCAGAACTGGCTTTCTCAGGAGCAGGACTCTCCCATCAGTTTCAGGACAGGCTTTTTGGGTGCAGGCCACTCCCATCAGTTGCAGGAGAGGCTTACTTGGGTTCAGGGCTATCCCATCAGGTGCAGGACATTCTCTTATGTCTGCAGGACTCTCTTGTCACGTGAGGGACAGCATTTTACAGGTGCAGGGCTCTCCCATCAGGGTCAGCACTGGCTTTCTTAGGTGCAGGGCTCTTCCATGAGATTCAGGACAATCTCTCTCAGTTGCAGGGCTTCATGACTGGTATGAGTCAGGCTCTCTCATGTGCAGGGCTCTCCCATCAGAGCAGAATAGGCTTTCTTGGGTGCAGGGCTCTCCCATCAGGCGTAGTAAAATCTCCCTCCAGTGCAGGGCTTTCTTTTCAGGTGAGGGACAGGCTCTCTCGGTTGCGGGCCTCTCCCTTCAGTTGCAGCTCAGGCTTTCTTGGGCGCAGGGCTCTCCCATCAGGTGCAGGAGAGGCTTTTGTCGGTGGAGGGCTCTTTCATCACTTGTAGGACAGTCTTTCCTGGTGCAGGGCTCTCCCATCACGTGCTGGACAATCTCCCTCGGGTGCAGGATTTTCTTGTCTGGTATAGGACAGGCTCGCTCAGGTGCACGGCTCTCCCTTCAGGTGCAGAACAGGCTTTTTTGTGTTCAGGCTCTCCGTCAGTAGCACGACAGGATTTCTTGGTTGCAGGTCTCTCCCATCAGTTGCAGGACAGGCTTACTTGGGTGCAGGGCCTCCTGTCAGGTGCAGGACAATCTTTTGTGGGTGCTGGACTTTCTTGTCAGGCATGGGACAGGCTTTTTCATTTGCAGGGCTGTCCCATATGGTATAGGACAGGCTTTCTGGGGTGCGGGGCTCTTCCATCAGGTACAGGCCAGGCTCTCTTGGGGGCCGGGCTGTATGTCAGGTATGGGACAGGCTCTCTCCAGTGCAGGGCTCTCCGTCAGGTGCAGTAAAAGCTCCCCTGGGTGCTGGGTTTCTTTTCAATACAGGGCAGGCTCTCTTGGGTGCGGGGCTCTCTAGATCAGGTGCAGGACAGGCTCTTGGATACAAGGCTCTCCCATCAGGTTCAGTGCAGGCTTTCCTGAGTGCGGGGCTCTTCCATCAGGTGCAAGCTAATCTCTCTCGGGTGCAGGGCTTTCTTGTCAGGTACAGCACAGAGTGTCTCAGGTGCAGGGTTCTCCCATCAGGTGCAGAACAAGCTTTCTTTGGTGCAGGGCTCTCCCATCAGTTGTGGGACAGGCTTACTTGAGTGCAGGCTCTCCAATCCAGTGCAGGACAATCTCGGGTGCAGGGCCTTCTTTTCAGATGCAGGATGAACTGTCTCCAGTGTAGGGCTCTCCCCCTTCAGGTGCAGGACAGGCTTTCTTGGGTGCTGGGCTGTCCCATCTGGTGCAGGACAGGCCTCTTTGGGTGCAGGGCTCTCCCTTCAGGTGCCAGACAGGCTTTCTTGGGTGCAGGTCTCTCATCAGGTGCAGGACAGGTTCTTTGATATGGGGCTTTCCCATCGGGTGTCAGGGCAGGCTTTCCAGGGTGCAGGGCTCTCCCCTCAGGTGCAGGACAATCTCGGGTGCATAGCTTTTCTTGTCAGGCACAGTACAGGCTGTCTCAGGTGAATGGCTCTCTTATCAGGTGCAGAACAGGCTTTCTTGGTTTCTGGACTCTCCCATCAGGTACAGGACTGGCTTTCTCGGGTCATTGCTCTCCCATCAGTTGGAGGACAGACTTACTTGGGTGCAGGGCTCTTCCATCAGGTGCAGGACAATCTCTAGTGGCTGCAGGACTCTCTTGTCAGGTAAGATACCGGATTTTACAGGTGCAGGGCTCTCCCATCAGGGTCAGGACAGGCTTTCTTAGGTGCAGGGCTCCTCTATCAGGTGTAGGACAATCTCTCTCAGGTGCATGGCTACATGACTATTACGGGACAGGGTCTCATGTGCAGGGCTCTTCCATCAGAGCAGAATAGTCTTTCTTGGGTGCAGGGTTCTCCCATCAGGTGTAGTAAAGTCTCCCTCGGGTGCATGGCTTTCTTTTCAGGTGAGGGACAGACTTTATCAGTTGTGGGCCTGTCCCTTCAGGTGCAGGACAGGCTTTCTAGGGTGTAGGGCCCTCCCTCAGGTGCAGGACAGGCTTTCATGGGTGGAGGGCTCTCCCATCATGTGTAGGACAGTCTTTCATGGGTGCAGGGCCCTCCCATCATGTGCTGGACAATCTCCCGTGGGTGTAGGATTTTCTTGTCTGGTACAGGACAGGCTCGCTCAGGTGCGGGGCTCTCACTTCAGGTGCAGGACAGGCTTTCTTGGGTGCAGGGCTGTCCCATCTGGTGCAGGACAGGCCTCCTTGGGTGCAGGGTTCTCCCATCAGGTGCAAGACAGGCTTACTTGGCTGCTAGACTCTCTCTCATCAGGTGAAGGACAGTCTCTCACAGGAGCAGGACTTTGTCAGTTAGGGACCAGGATCTCTTAGATGCAGGGCTCTTCCATCAGGTGCAGGTCAGGCTCTCTTGGGTGCAAGGCTCACCCATCAAGGGCAGGATAATCTCTTTTGCGTGCAGGGACTCTTGTCAGGTAATGGACGGAGTCTTCCAGGTGCAGGGCTCTCCCATCAGGACAGGCTCTTGGGTGTAGGACTCTCCCATCAGGTTCAGGACAGGTTCTTAGGTGCAGGGCTCTCCCATCAGGTGCAGGGCATGCTTTCATGGGTGCAGGGCATGCCCATCAGGTGCTGAAAAATCTTTCTTGGGTGTAGGACTTTCTTGTCTGGTATGGGACAAGCTCTCTCAGGTGCAGGGCTCTTCCATCAGGTGCAGTACAGACTCTTGGGTGTGGGGCTCTTCCATCAGGGGCAGGCTAATCTCTCTTGGGTGCAGGGATTTCCTGTCAGGTACAATCTTTCACAGGTGCAGGACTTTCTTGTGAGGTATGGACCAGGCTCTCTTAGGTGCAGGGCTCTCCCATCAGTTGGCTCTTGTGGGTGCAGGGCTCAGCCATCAAGGGCAGGACAGTCTCCTTCGCATGTAGGGACTCTTGTCAGGTACGGGATGGAGTCTTCCAGGTGCAGGGCTCTCCCATCAGGTGCAGTAAAATCACCCTCGGGTGCTGGGCTTTCTTTTCAGGTACGGGACAGTCTCTCTCGGTTGTGGGGCTCTCTAGATCAGGTGCAGGACAGGCTCTTGTGTGCAGGGCTCTCCCATCAGGTTCAGGGTAGGCTTTCTTGGGTGCTGGGCTCTTTTGTCAGGTGCAGGGTAAACTCTCTCGGGTGCCGAGCTT
>NW_007158985.1:0-1305 GCF_000164805.1 Carlito syrichta | reverse complement strand
TCCCAGAGTGCTGAGGAGATATGCATGAGTTACCCGGCTGATCCCACCCCCTGAAGGTTTGAGAGTGTCGTCCTCCCTTTTCTAGAGGCATCCCCTGGGAAGAGCCAGCATGTCTACCATGGGTATCGAGGAGGGCGGAGGGGTGGGTGCCCTGTGGAAGACATGCACCTGTGCCAGGTGTTCCCCTAGGGAGGACTCCACAAGTGACTCCAGCCAACCTCTCCAACGTCCTAGGTCATTGTACAGAGGAGCCTCCCTTGGGACCCCAAGTGAGGCTTGGAGGCCGGTCCCTGGGGCTCATGCCTGTAATTCCCATGCTTTGGGAGGCTGAGGCGAGAGGATGGCCTGAGTCTCCATGTTTGAGACCAGTCCGGGGACCTTGGTGAGACCTTGTCTCTAAAAGAAGCCAAAAAAAATGAGCTGAGCATGGTGGCTCAGGTTTTTTATTCCGGACACTTGGGGTTCAATGTGGGAGCATTGTCTGAGACAGGCAGGTGGAATCCTTGGTGGCTGCGTGCATGCCCCTGTTCTCCAGCCTAGGCGACAGAGCAGGATTCCAACAACAAATAAGAATAATCACCATCACCACGACCACCACCACTCCTGCCATCAAGCACAAGGTTTCACCCTCAGGGATGGGGGAGGAAAAGTCACTTTCCGGCCTGTCTTTCATGGGAGCTTTCAAAGGTGGCCACCAGGCTTCTCTGTCCTGTGCCTTTGGCCATGCAGCCCAGAAGCTCTCCCTACACCCTCCACACTCATGCCCCATGGCAAAGACAGCTGTGAGTTCGTGGAACAGACTGACCAGACATAGGATGGTGATGAGGCACAGAGTGATCCATGCGATCCAGCAGCACCATGGCCTGTCCATGTTCTGGTCACCCTGTCTGCCACTTCAGGCAGGGGGAGGGCCCAACTCAGGCCATCCTCTCAGCCCAGGCCTCCCAAACTGCTGGGATCACAGACTTGGCATTTGGTCAACATGCTGGTTTTCCAGGCTGGTTTTGAATCTGGGCTGGAGAGGATCCTCCCACCGAGGCCTGCCCTCAACCAAGGTTTTCTGGGTTTTGCTTGGGTTTGAGGTGGGTGCTTGCTATGGTGTCCATTCTGGTCTTGAGCTCCTGGGTTCTGGCCGTCTTCCCATCTCGGCCTCCCAGAGTGCTGAGGAGATATGCATGAGTTACCCGGCTGATCTCACCCCCTGAAGGTTTGAGAGTGTCGTCCTCCCTTTTCCAGAGGCATCCCCTGGGAAGAGCCAGCATGTCCACCATGGGTATCGAGGAGGGCGGAGGGGTGGGTGCCCCG
>NW_007158984.1:0-687 GCF_000164805.1 Carlito syrichta | reverse complement strand
AGCCCAACTCAGGCCATCCTCTCAGCCCAGGACTCCCAAACTGCTGGGATCACAGACTTGGCATTTGGTCAACATGCTGGTCTTTCAGGCTGGTTTTGAATCTGGGCTGGAGAGGATGCTCCCACCGAGGCCTGCCCTCAACCAAGGTTTTCTGGGTTTTGCTTGGGTTTGAGGTGGGTGCTTGCTATGGTGTCCATTCTGGTCTTGAGCTCCTGGGTTCTGGCCGTCTTCCCATCTCGGCCTCCCAGAGTGCTGAGGAGATATGCATGAGTTACCCGGCTGATCCCACCCCCCTGAAGGTTTGAGAGTTTCGTCCTACCTTTTCCAGAGGCATCCCCTGGGAAGAGCCAGCATGTCCACCATGGGTATCGAGGAGGGTGGAGGGGTGGGTGCCCTGTGGAAGACATGCACCTGTGCCAGGTGTTCCCCTAGGGAGGACTCCGCAAGTGACTCCAGCCAACCTCTCCAACGTCCTAGGTCATTGTACAGAGGAGGCCTCCCTTGGGACCCCAAGTGAGGCTTGGAGGCCGGTCCCTGGGGCTCATGCCTGTAATTCCCATGCTCTGGGAGGCTGAGGTGAGAGGATGGCCTGAGTTTCCATGTTTGAGACCAGTCCGGGGACCTTGGCGAGACCTTGTCTCTAAAAGAAGCCAAAAAAAATGAGCTGAGCATGGGGGCTCACGTTTT
>NW_007158983.1:0-781 GCF_000164805.1 Carlito syrichta | reverse complement strand
ATGCCCTCTGCCTTTCCCACCTGAGCAGATAGTCCGTCCTAGGACATTTCCAGGATCCTTCAGGAAATCAAGGGCAGGGCCCTAGAAGAGCCCCAAAAGATGATGAAGGTAGAGGATGACACCAAATAGCAGGAGGTCCACAAAAGATTCCACCCTAAAAAGGAGGAAATGTTATTGACATCTAGGTCCTTAGGTACCCAGGGAGAACTCTCCTCCTTGGGTCAGCACCCTAGGCTTTTGGAGGGATGCCTCCCTTATTCATACTCAAAAACGTACTTTTATGAGAAGGCCCAGTTTTCTCTGATGTACTCTTTCTGGAAAGAAGATACCTATCCCGGTGCCCACAGCTTTGATGTGGAAGTCCTGCCTCTTGGAACAGATGCAACCACGTTCCCGGACTCAGTCCCAGGCTTCTCCTGGGAGCTGGAGAAGCCCACCAAGGAAATGTTGGAGTGTCCAGCTCTCCAGACTTGCTGCTGTTGCTGATGCAGGAGAAGGAGATGCTGAGCACCAAGCTCAGATATTCCACCAAGGAGCTCTTCCCTACTGAGAGCTGCCAGTCATAGGCCCTGGCAAGGATAAGGTCACTTCCACTGCTACTGCCACCTCTGTAAATGTCATGGGATAGAAGTGTGCTTCTCCTGCAAACCAAATGTCCCTGCATGACAGTACAGAAAGAGCTAGATACCTTGGGAAAGAACAGTAAGTGTAAAAAAATAACAATCACTTAGAGGATAAGACAGAGGCTTTGGAGGGTAAAGAAGAAACACCATGGCAAGTG
>NW_007158982.1:0-1046 GCF_000164805.1 Carlito syrichta | reverse complement strand
TACAAGTCCCTTAGGTTCCTTGGGACAATCAAGGCCAGAATCCCGGAAGAAAAGTATCATCTTGCTGTATTTAGATGTAACTTTGGTCTTAAGATGAACTTGGTAATCCCTAAAATTCCGTTTGTACTTTATTTGGAGAGGGGCCGAGGGTTTTGCAGTTGCCAAATATTTAGTACAAATTATTAAAATGTAACCAGGATTCATGGAATCCACATCCCTAGGAAACATCTGGGCATCTGCATTTTTGTATAAAGCGTTTCTTGCTGAGAACGGAAAGGGAATCGTGTTCTTGTAGTTCTTAATCGCCTAAATCTACAACGTCTCTTGATAAGGTTTAATCAGCAATCTGGGCTTCTATGTCGCAACATTTTTAGTTTGTCTTTTGACAAGGGAACCAGGAATCTTGAGTTCCAATTCCAAAAGAACTTTGAGGGAGTCTTTCTCTTGATATCCAAGCAACTGGAATTCTAGGTCACCACGAAAAGTCTTGGTGCCTTGTTGAGAATGAAGCAGGAATTTCGGTAATGGGAGACCTCATATACAGAACACTACACCACCTGTTGCTATGGAAGAATAAGGAATCTTGGTTACAAATCCTCCATCCCAAGCACCTATAGAGCATCTTGCTCAGGGTTTAGGGAGTAGGAATCTGGATAATGGGAGTCCTCATATACAGTAAACTGCCCTGTCTATTGCTAGGGAAGCATAAGAAATGTGGTTTACACGTGTCCTCAATCCCCAAAAAAACTTCAGGGTGTCTTGCTAATGGCTAAATACGAATTTGGGTATTTGAAGGATAATCTGGGTAAATGAAATCCTCATATACAGGCATCTACACGGACTTTTCCTAAGAAAGAATAAGGAATCTGTGTGACATGTGTTCTCATTCCCCAAAAAACTACACAGCGTATTCCTAAGATCTAAACAAGCATCAGGGTTTCGTTGCATGTATCCAGGTAAGGGAGTACTCATATACAGGCAAATGCACGTCGGTTGCTAAAAACAAGGATCTGGGTTATAGGATACCTCAGTCTTGAAATGCTGCA
>NW_007158981.1:0-777 GCF_000164805.1 Carlito syrichta | reverse complement strand
GCAATCCCACCAAGAGATCACAAGGGTTCCAGTTTCTCCACAGCCTCAACAACACTTGTGAAGCAGTTCAGGGTTGTGAGGTAACCCAGAATCCCAAGGCTCCACATATCTGAGAAAGGAGCCCCCTTCCTCCCCTCACCAAAATTTGGGATGGAAACCTCTCACTTCCTCTTGCCAAAGAGAAAGTGATTATTGGACCCTAGGAGCTTTGAGTGGTGTAGGGAAGAATTTGAGAAGGTTCTTTTTAGGAAACTAGGTAACTCTCCTTCATTGATTTCAGTTTATAATCTATGTTCCTTTATTTTTACAAACAGGTCATGGTGGATCAAAAACAAAAGATATCCAAAGTACAACAAACACCAGAATTCAGGTAAGTCCTCTGTTCTTAAGGCCTGAATGAGCATAGCATGTTTCTAAGGGAGTGCCTAACTTGTTTCTGCTCCTATATTACCACACTGTTGTAATTAGGCAAGCTGCCAACACTTTTCCTACTGCCTTTCTCAAGAACCCTCCTGAGGGTTCCTGGTGTAGATTTTGTGATTTTTTTTTTTAATGGAAATTTCACTTTTGTCACCCAGGCTGGAGTGTAGTGGCAAGGTCCCAGCTCAACACAGCCTTGACCTTCTGGTCTCAAGTGATCCCCCTTTCCCAGTCTCCCGAGTAGCTGGGAATAAATGTTCATGCCACCATGCCCAGCTAATTTTCTGATTTCATTGGAGAGATGAGATCTCACTATATTGTCCAGGCTGGTCTCAAACTCTGGCTTCAAGCAGTTCT
>NW_007158980.1:0-993 GCF_000164805.1 Carlito syrichta | reverse complement strand
CCACAAATGACTCACTTTGACTTGGAGAAATTAAAGTAGTGTCTTAGGTAATAGGAGAAATGAGAAAAACCTGTCGCTCAATGGTAACCAGTTGCCTTGAGCGTACTCTGCCAAGCATTCAGTGTTTCCAACTTATTTTGGGGAATAAATAATGAAGTGAAAGGCCAAGCTAGGCTTCTTTTTATTTTTAAGATATGGGGTACAATTCAGGTTTGGATATAAAAGTGGTCATCATGCAGATAAAATTTGGGCCCTCCTTTGGTCCCCATTTGCCTGGTTTGAGATCAGGTACCCTTTTTGATGTTATGTGCCCCACTCCTCACCCCTAGCAGTTTCCAGCTACTGCCAATCTATTTCTTATAATATTACGGTAAAGATTCAGGGTTTACTTATGAGTGAGAACATGTGGTACTTAGTTCATTGTTTCTGTGATAAATCACTGAATATTATAGACTCTAAATCCATTCAGGTTGCTGCGAAGTCCATAATTTGTTCTTCTTTCTGACTGTGTAATATTCCATCATGTATATATACCACATTTTTTTATCTAGCCCAGTTTTGATGGGCAGCACAGTTGGTTCCATGTTTTTGCTATTGTAAATAGTCCTGCCAAGCTATACATCTTTAGGAGAAACAAGTAATTTTGATAGCAGTTTATTAAAACATTAGCCAATGGTAGAAAAAAAGATGAATTTTGAGCTTATGTATGGAGTCTTCCCTCCCTGTTAATATGCTGTGCTCTTTGAATCCCTATTAGGCTGTAAGTTCAGTGAAGCAAAAGATAATCATCACCACAGAGGGAGAAAAACGAACTCATATCCAAACTTATCTAGAAAGTATTTCACCCGGAGACAAAGTTATTGTCTTTGTTTGCTGAAAGACCTTGTAGGTATTTTTTCTTATATGTCCATTGTAATCAATCATTGATTTGTGTATGATTAGTTCTAATTACATGCTAATATCAAGTGGGAGTGATTTGTCTGTTATGTTATT
>NW_007158979.1:0-873 GCF_000164805.1 Carlito syrichta | reverse complement strand
ATAATTTACTTTATACCTTTGTGACACAAGATGTTGAAGCAATTTGTTTGTAAACCTTCTATAATCCTCCTCTTCTGTTTTGGAGGAAGATGAGTTCCTGCATGAGATCAAATAAACTTCACAAAATACTATTATCACACCTAAAAAAGTAATTTTAATTTCTTACTATTGTTACCCATCCAATAAAACCTCAAGTTACTTTAACCAACAAGCAGGCAATTTGGATTTAAAGCTGGAGAAAATTTTTTGTTATACAAAAACTCTTGATATTGGCATAAATGAACAGTGATAGTGAAACATTTTACTCTGACCTACAAAAAATTTTGTTACTTTTATTATTTTTCTCTATAGATTAGAAGGTGGAAAAATTTATGGAGTAAAATGTAGGTATTTCTTTTTGAGTGTCTTTTTCCATGCGGAGTAGATAAGATGTTCAGATAGCACGTGTGAGACATGAGATGCCATTTTCAGTAAGAGCTAATGAGAGGAGTAAGCACACATTGGAATTTTCATTCTGCCAATAACCCAGTCAGTGAATATTTCATCTTAAATAATAAGAGGAAAAGCATACCCCACATTCTCTCAATTTCATGTTAGATTGTTTTCTGGCATTAGGAAGTAAATAAAGGCTTTCTTTTTTCTTAAGCACAACACAGTATGTCTTGGAAATACTGTCCGTTGAGAGTGTTGAAACATTGAGTGAATTACTTGGATTGGTCACCTGGAAGAAACCTAAAAAATCTGGCAGCCATTCAAAAATTGGAGACTGAATGAATTAAGGGTAAAATTATCTGTCTTGCAACATTCTGTCCAAAAGACTGCCTTCTTTTGTTGTGGTCTTGGAGGCTGAACTCTCTTGTTTCAGACAAGAGA
>NW_007158978.1:0-606 GCF_000164805.1 Carlito syrichta | reverse complement strand
GGAATCTGTTGGGTACATTTAATGCATAGGAAAGAGAGCCTTAGAGAACAGGTAGCAGAAATAAAAATTAAGCATTTTAATTTTTTTGATTCCTTGGAAAATGAGATATTCCATGCAACTGTGCTTGTCTAGACCAACTGAATCTCTGCCTTAAATGTCAAAACTTGCTTCTAACTTTGAGAAGTATTATAGCAGAGTGATCCATGAAGCACACAGACTTTGAGGCAGATTGTATTTAAATACTGACTTTATCAGTTTTTAGATTTGTAATGCTAGGAACTTTACTTAGCATCTCGTGCCTCAGTTTCCCCTTCTGTAAAGTGGAGATAATAATAGATCCTAACTTATAAGGATATTGTGAGTATTAAATAGGATTAAATGAATTAGTACATATAAAGCATTTAAAACAATGTTAAATACATAGTGTCATAGAAGGGTTACTATGATTATTAATTCAACCATTTGTATACACATCTTACTATAAAATGGTACGCACCTTCTTGTTTTCTTTATGGAGCATATTGAACATTGAATACTCATACACAGAAAAATAATATAGTCATGCTTTCAGGGAGAGCTATAATCATGTTGATGATGAAACATGGC
>NW_007158977.1:0-704 GCF_000164805.1 Carlito syrichta | reverse complement strand
GACCAACTGAATCTCTGCCTTAAATGTCAAAACTTGCTTTTAACTTTGAGAAGTATTATAGCAGAGTGATCCATGAAGCACACAGACTTTGAGGCAGATTGTATTTAAATACTGACTTTATCACTCTTTAGCTTTGTAATGCTAGGAACTTTACTTCTCGTACCTCAGCTTCCCCTTCTGTAAAGTGGAGATAATAATAGATCCTAACTTATAAGGATATTGTGAGTATTAAATAGGATTAAATGAATTAGTACATATAAAGCATTTAAAACAATGTTAAATACATAGTGTCATAGAAGGGTTACTATGATTATTAATTCAACCATTTGTATACACATCTTACTATAAAATGGTACCCACCTTCTTGTTTTCTTTATGGAGCATATTGAACATTGAATACTCGTACACAGAAAAATAATATAGTCATGCTTTCAGGGAGAGCTATAATCATGTTGATGGTGAAACATGGCAAATGTCATTTAATGAGCAGGTTTCATGAATGTTATTGATTAATCCTAGCAATAAGCCTCTAAGATATGTATGCTTATTAATAGGCTTAGAAGATGGAAGTACTTTCCCAACTTCACACAACTAGGAGTCGATTTGAGATGCAAACTCGGGTCCATGTGACTTTGAAGCTGGTGCTCTCAGTCACCTCACCACACTACCTCATGGTGGGGACTCCTTGTCCCTATTCCAGTTGT
>NW_007158976.1:0-783 GCF_000164805.1 Carlito syrichta | reverse complement strand
ATCCTAACTTATAAGGATATTGTGAGTATTAAATAGGATTAAATGAATTAGTACATATAAAGCATTTAAAACAATGTTAAATACATAGTGTCATAGAAGGGTTACTATGATTATTAATTCAACCATTTGTATACACATCTTACTATAAACTGGTACCCACCTTCTTGTTTTCTTTATGGAGCATATTGAACATTGAATACTCATACACAGAAAAATAATATAGTCATCCTTTCAGGGGGAGCTATAATCATGTTGATGGTGCAACATGGCAAATGTCATTTAATGAGCAGGTTTCATGAATGTTATTGATTAATCCTAGCAATAAGCCTCTAAGATATGTATACTTATTAATAGGCTTAGAAGATGGAAGTACTTTCCCAACTTCACACAACTAGGAGTCAATTTGGGATGCAAACTCGGGTCCGTGTGGCTTTGAAGCTGGTGCTCTCAGTCACCTCACCATACTACCTCATGGTTGGGACTCCTTGTCCCTATTCCAGTTGTTCTCACACGTGAGTGTGCATCAGCATCGCCTGGAGGGCTTGTTAGAAGACAGGTTTCTGGCCTCCACTTCAAAGGTTCAGATTCAGTAGTTTTGGGGCTGGAGGTGGAGAATTTGCATTCCAAGTTGCTGGTGCTACTTTCTCAGGAATCCTACTTTGAAAACAAGTAGGAGACAAAGTGACTCCAGACTGTTTTTTCATATCATATTTTTTATTGTCTCTTTAATGTCAGTTGCTGCTGGAAGCTATCAGTGTGTCCTTTTGCTTTTCAATACTGGGA
>NW_007158975.1:0-1095 GCF_000164805.1 Carlito syrichta | reverse complement strand
AGCAGGTTTCATGAATGTTATTGATTAATCCTAGCAATAAGCCTCTAAGATATGTATACTTATTAATAGGCTTAGAAGATGGAAGTACTTTCCCAACTTCACACAACTAGGAGTCGATTTGGGATGCAAACTCGGGTCCGTGTGGCTTTGAAGCTGGTGCTCTCAGTCACCTCACCATACTACCTCATGGTTGGGACTCCTTGTCCCTATTCCAGTTGTTCTCACACGTGAGTGTGCATCAGCATCGCCTGGAGGGCTTGTTAGAACACAGGTTTCTGGCCTCCACTTCAAAGGTTCAGATTCAGTAGTTTTGGGACTGGAGGTGGAGAATTTGCATTCCAAGTTGCTGGTGCTACTTTCTCAGGAATCCTACTTTGAAAACAAGTAGGAGACAAAGTGACTCCAGACTGTTTTTTCATATCATATTTTTTATTGTCTCTTTAATGTCAGTTGCTGCTGGAAGCTATCAGTGTGTCCTTTTGCTTTTCAATACTGGGACACACATATCCAGCCATTTCAAACTCCTGCAGACACTCCTGTGATATTGAGTCTGTGGGTTTTATGGTAATGATTGCTGTTTGGAGGTTCCTTTCACCCACAGCTCAGTTCCCTGGTACATTTGGCTCTTTGATTCTATTGGGAACTTCAATTATTTTCCTGACTGTTGCTTCTTTTAATTTTAAAGTAGGGAAAGTACTGAGTAACTAAGACTAACACATTTTAAATCTCTATCATGAACCATTGTTCTCTCTGTTTCAATGTTGAGGGCTTTATGCCCACTAAAGATCATTCTGTCAGAGAGCATAGAAAAAATCTTGCACACCACTTTTGACTTAGCTTTTCAGTCTTCTCAACTCAGGAATTTAGTTCCTAGGACCTGATGTTTATCTACTTTCTTGTTTTCTATCTATTTCTTCAAAATGAATCCTTCTTTATCAATAGAGTCATAAAATCTTGCATAAGCCATTAAATTGTCACAGAATTAGGTTTAGCAAGATTTTTATTCTGGGGATATGATACTCCGTTCTTTGTTTCTGTGATAGATCACTCAGTATTATAGCCTTTAAGACCATCCACGTTGCTGCAAAGTTCATA
>NW_007158974.1:0-673 GCF_000164805.1 Carlito syrichta | reverse complement strand
AAACAGCAAAGTGGTCATCACAAAGACTTTTACTCTTATGAGAGTCTGTGAGCTACCCAATAAATCCAATATTAATTTCTATTTACACTTAAGCAAATTATATATGTTTTGTTATTTCCAACTAAGAACCCCAACAAATTCTGTTGTTTCATTTATCAAATAGAAATGAAAAGATGTGCTTTACAAAAATGCTAAGGATTACTTAGAACACCTAAATTAAAGCACCTGGAACATAGGCAAAAAGTATGCATCAAATGTTAGTTCCCCTTCCCTTATTGTTTGATAATCAAATACTTTTATTATTCCATTTATTTTCTTTATATTAACATGCTAGTTGTCTTCTTTTACCATTCTTTCAATGGTTAGCCTAAAGATTGTAACATGCTTTCTTGATCTATGATAACCTTATACACACTATCATTTTTATTACCCCTGCTCAATTTTAGAACTATTTGACTCTATTTACCACCCTCACCTCTTTTGCTGTATCATTATTTCACCTTTTTTATTGCATCAATGTTAAATTTCAAAAGATATTATGATTATTGCTTTGTACAATCAATAATCGCTTATATCTAGCCACATGTTTATTCCTCCTAGTATTATTCACTTCTTCCTGACTTTCCATGTTACTGCAGAATTGTTTTCCATCTGCCTGAAAAAACAAAGTTTT
>NW_007158973.1:0-776 GCF_000164805.1 Carlito syrichta | reverse complement strand
TCTTTGTTTCTCATCTCTTTCCTAGAATTGGTCAGTGACTTCAGGGGGTGGATCACCTGCTCACTCCAGAATCATTCTTGCCTTGGAGTTTACTTTATCTAGTTCTTATTGTTTCCACAGCTCTCAGGAACCTGCAAATATATGCTTTTTGTAAATGTAAATAATGTCTGTTTTCTCCTAACTGTTGCAGCAAAGCATTGACCAGGACCATCTACATCCTACCTAGGAGAGGTCTCCCTGCCCCCCCTTGTAACAAATTACATAACTGGTTACTTGATGTTCATTAAAGGCCCAGAAATATTTTATTATAACACAAAAAGTGGAATAAAAGAATATTCTAAACAGCTTGATTGTTGGATTTTAAGAAACTTTTTTTTGAGTTAGCAGTCTCACTCTGTCATCCAGGCTGAAGTGCAAAGGCATGATTGTAGTTTATTAGAGCTTTAACCTTCTGGGCTCAGGCTATCCTCCTGCCTCATCTTCCCAAGATGCTGGGACTATAGGCATGTGCCATCATGTCCAGCTAATTTTTTAAACTTTTTTTTTGTAGAGATGAGGTCTTGCAATGTTGCCTTGGCTAGTTTCAAACTCCTGGGCTCAAGCAATCCTCTCACCTTGGCCTTCCAAAGTGCTGGGATTACAGGTGTGAGCAACAGCACCTGACCCAGGTTTTAAGAACTTCTTAATGGTGTTTCTTTCATTATCAGATCCAAAGAATATTTTATTTGAAATAGAAACCACTTGTTATACAAAAACCAGGCTGACAGAATTAACAT
>NW_007158972.1:0-406 GCF_000164805.1 Carlito syrichta | reverse complement strand
CACTGAAGAAGATAGAAATTAGAACCTTGCATGTAGTGCATAAATCTAATCAATGTGACAACAGAATGTGAATGCTGGGTATTCACCAAAGCACTATAAAAATAACTTACTGCATGGATGGTCCTTCTAGCCCTGTAGCCTTAAAAGTACAAGGACTCTGTGGCCCTACTTGTTTAAAAAATGTGAAAAGAGTTGTCATATTTAGATCACTAACTACATGATATTTGTTTTACTTTCTGACCCTTTCCCATCTTCATGGTGGTTTCCCCTTTTCAGAACATCTCCACAACCACCCAATTGATGTCTTCTGCTGCTCTAAATTTCTGAGGACCTCTTTAAGGCATATGTCTTTAAAGGTATACCACCTTTACCTTCCTAGATTTATTATTGTCCTGTCCTCCCTTCC
>NW_007158971.1:0-411 GCF_000164805.1 Carlito syrichta | reverse complement strand
CCCTGTAGCCTTAAAAGTACAAGGACTCTGTGACCCTACTTGTTTAAAAATGTGAAAAGAGTTGTTATATTTAGATCACTAACTACATGATATTTGTTTTACTTTCTGACCCTTTCCCATCTTCATGGTGGTTTCCACTTTTCAGAACACCTCCACAACCACCCAATTGATGTCTTCTGCTGCTCTAAATTCCTGAGGGCCTCTTTAAGGCATATGTCTTTAAAGGTATACCACCTTTACCTTCCTAGATTTATTATTGTCCTGTCCTCCCTTCCCCTCCCACCCCACCACAAGGTTACTGTACCCTCATTGGGAGAGACTTTCAAGGATAGTACAATGGAAATTAAGAAGCCAAGCCCTTTATGGTTCTGTCCTAACAGGGAAGCACAGCCCAGCTTAGATAATGCACAA
>NW_007158970.1:0-843 GCF_000164805.1 Carlito syrichta | reverse complement strand
CTACTTGCCTTTTTAGTGTTGTCTCTTACTACTGCCTTCTTACTGTCATGTGATACGACTTGCCTTCTCAGTGTCGTCTGATACTACTTGCCTTCTTATTGTCGTCTGATACTACTTGCCATCTTAGTGTCATCTGATACTACTTGCCTTCTTAGTGTCGTCTGATATACTTGCCTTGATAGTGTCGTCTCATACTACTTTCCTTCATAGTGTCGCCTGATACTACTTTCCTTGTTAGTGTTGTCTGATTCTACTTGCCTTGTTAGTGCCGTCTGATACTGCTTGCCTTGTTAGTGCCGTCTGATACTACTGCACTTGTTAGTGCTGTCTGATACTACTTGCCTCGTTAGTGCCGTCTGATACTACAAGACTTAGTAGTGCCGTCTGATACTACTTGCCTTATTATTGCCGTAATATACTGCTTGCCTTGTTAGAGCCATCTGATACTACTAGCCTTATTAGTGCCGTCTGATACTACTTGCCTTATTAGTGCCGTCTAATACTACATGCCTTATTGTTGCCATCTGATACTACTTGCCTTCTTAGTGTCGTCTTATACTATTTGCCATCTTAGTGTCGTCTGATACTACTTGCCTTCTTAGTGTCGTCTGATGCTACTTGCATTCTTATTTTCGTCCGATACTACTTGCCATCTTAATGTCGTCTGATAATAATTGTCTTCTTAGTGTCGTTTGATACTACTTGCCATCTTAAGGTCGTCTGATACTACTTGCCTTCTTTGTGTCGTCTGACACTACTTGCCATCTTACTGTCGTCTGATACTACTTGCCTTCTTAGTGTCATCTGATACTACTTGCCTTCTTAGTGTCGTCTTATACTACT
>NW_007158969.1:0-2887 GCF_000164805.1 Carlito syrichta | reverse complement strand
CCATCTAATACTACTTGCATTGTTAGTGCCGTCTGATACTACTGTCTTATTATGCCGTCTGATACTACTTGCTTATTATTGCCGTCTGATACTACTTGCTTTACCAGTGCCGTCTGATACGACTTGCCTTAATAGTGCCGTCTGATACTCCTTGCCTTAATAGTGGCGTCTGATATTCCATGCCTAATTAGTGCCGTCTGATACTCCTTGCCTCATTAGTGCCATTGGATACTCTTTGACTTATTAGTGCCGTCTGATACTCTTTGACTTATATGTTCTATCTGATATTCTTGCTTTATTAGTGTCATCTGATACACCTTGCCTTATTGTTGCCGTCTGATATTCCTTGCCTTATTAGTTCCATCTGATACTACTTGCCTTATTAGTGCCGTCTGATCATACTTGCCTTTTTACTGCCGTATGATACTACTTGGCTCATTAGTGCCTCTGATGCTACTTGCCTTGTTAGTGCAGACTGATACTACTTGCCTTATTAGTGCCGTCTGATACAACTTGCCTTCCTAGTGTTGCCTGATACTACTTGCATTCTTAATGTCGACTGTTACTCCTTGCCTTCTTAGTGTCGTCTGATACTCCTTGACTTCTAAGTATCGTCGGATACTCCTTGACTTCTTAATATCGTCTGATACTACTTGCGTTGTTAGTGCCGTCTAATACTGCTTGCCATATTAATGCCGTCTGATCCTACTTGCCTTCATAATGCTCTCTTATCCTACTTGCCTTAATAGTGACATCTGATATTCCTTGCATTATTAGTGCCGTCTGATACTCCTTCCCGTATTAGTGCCATCTGATACTCGTTGACTTATTAATGCCGTCTGATATTCATTGCCTTATTAGTGCCGAAAGATACTCATTGCCTTATTAGTGCCGTCTGATACTCCTTGCCTCATTAGTGCCATCCGATACTCTTTGACTTATTAGTGCCGTCTGATACTCCTTGCCTTATATGTTTGGTCTGATATTCTTGCTTTATTAGTGTCATCTGATACACCTTGCCTTATTAATGCCGTCTGATATTCCTTGCCTTATTAGTTCCATCTGATACTCCTTGCCTTATTAGTGCCATCTGATCATACTTGCCTTTTTACTGCCGTATGATACTACTTGGCTCATTAGTGCCTCTGATGCTACTTGCCTTGTTAGTGCAGACTGATACTACTTGCCTTATTAGTGCCGTCTGATACAACTTGCCTTCCTAATGTTGCCGGATACTCCTTGCATTCTTAATGTTGACTGTTACTCCTTGCCTTCTTAGTGTCGTCTGATATTCCTTGCCTTCTAAGTATCATCTGATACTCCTTGACTTCTTAATATCGTCTGATACTACTTGCGTTGTTAGTGCCGTCTGATAATATTTCCTTATAAGTGCCATCTAATACTGCTTGCCATATTAATGCCGTCTGATTCTACTTGCCTTCGTAATGCTGTCTTATCCTACTTGCCTTAATAGTGACATCTGATATTCCTTGCATTATTAGTGCCGTCTGATACTCCTTCCCTTATTAGTGCCATCTGATACTCGTTGACTTATTAATGCCGTCAGATATTCATTGCCTTATTAGTGACGAAAGATACTCATTGCCTTATTAGTGCCGTCTGATACTCATTGCCTTATTAGTGCCGTGTGATACTCGTTGCCTTATTAGTGCCGTCTGATACTACTTGCCTTATTAGTGCCGTCTGATACTACTTGCCTTATTAGTATCGCCTGATACTCCTTGCCTTATTAGTGCCGTCTGATACTCCTTACCTTATTAGTGCCGTCTGATACTACTTGCCTTACTAGGGCCGTCAGATACTCCTTGCCTTATTAGTGCCGTCTGATACCACTTTCCTTATTCGTGTCGTGAGATACTACTTGCCATATTTGTGTCGTGTGATACTACTCTCCTTGTTAGTGTCATGTGATATTACTTACCTTATTAGTGTCATGTGATACTACTTGCCTATTAGTGTCATGTGATACTACATGCCTTATTAGTGTATTGTGATACTACGTGCCTTATTAGTGTCGTGTGATACTACGTGCCTTGTTAGTGTCATGTGATACTATGTGCCTCATTAGTGTCATGTGATACTACGTGCCTTTTCAGTGTCGTGCGATACTATGTGACTTATTAGTGTCATGTGATACTACGTGACTTATTAGTGTCGTGTGATACTATGTGCCTTATTAGTGTCGTGTGATACTATGTGCCTTATTAGTGTCGTGTGATACTACATGCTTTCATAGTGTCATCTGATACTACGTGCCTTCTTAGTGTCGTCTGATACTATGTGCCATCTTAGTGTCGTCTGATACTACGTGCCTTATTAGTGTCGTCTTATACTATGTGCCATCTTAGTGTCGTGTGATACTACGTGCCTTCTTAATGTCGTTTCATACTACTTCCCTTCTTAGTGTCGTCTGATACTACTTGCCTTCTTAGTGTCGTCTGATACTACTTGCCTTCTTAGTGTCGTCTGATTCTAAGTGCCTTCTTAGTGTCGTCTGATACAACTTGCATTCTTAGTGTCTTCTGATACGACTTGCCTTCTTACTCTCTTCTGATACTACTTGACTTCTTAATGTCGTCTGATACTACTTGCCATCTTAGTGTCATCTGATACTACTTGTTTTGATAGTGTCGTCTGATACTACTTTCCTTCTTATTGTCGTCTGATACTGCTTGCCTTGTTAGTGTCGTCTGATTCTACATGCCTTGTTAGTGCTGTCTGATACTCCTTTCCTTGTTAGTGCCGTCTTATACTCCTTGCCTTGTTAGTGCCGTCTTATACTTCTTGACTTGTTAGTGCCTTCTGATACTACATGCCTTATTGTTGCCGTCTGCTACTACTTGCCTTATCAGTGCCGTCTGATACT
>NW_007158968.1:0-6201 GCF_000164805.1 Carlito syrichta | reverse complement strand
GAGTTATTAGTGCCGTCTGATACTCTTTGACTTATATGTTCCATCTGATATTCTTGCTTTATTAGTGTCATCTGATACACCTTGCCTTATTGTTGCCGTCTGATATTCCTTGCCTTATTAGTTCCATCTGATACTCCTTGCCTTATTAGTGCCGTCTGATCATACTTGCCTTTTTACTGCCGTATGATACTACTTGGCTCATTAGTGCCTCTGATGCTACTTGCCTTGTTAGTGCAGACTGATACTACTTGCCTTATTAGTGCCGTCTGATACAACTTGCCTTCCTAGTGTTGCCTGATACTACTTGCATTCTTAATGTCGACTGTTACTCCTTGCCTTCTTAGTGTCGTCTGATACTCCTTGACTTCTAAGTATCGTCTGATACTCCTTGACTTCTTAATATCGTCTGATACTACTTGCGTTGTTAGTGCCGTCTGATAATATTTCCTTATTAGTGCCGTCTAATACTGCTTGCCATATTAATGCCGTCTGATCCTACTTGGCTTCGTAATGCTCTCTTATCCTACTTGCCTTAATAGTGACATCTGATAATCCTTGCATTAGTAGTGCCGTCTGATACTCCTTCCCGTATTAGTGCCATCTGATACTCGTTGACTTATTAATGCCGTCTGATATTCATTGCCTTATTAGTGCCGAAAGATACTCATTGCCTTATTAGTGCCGTCTGATACTCCTTGCCTCATTAGTGCCATCCGATACTCTTTGACTTATTAGTGCCGTCTGATACTCCTTGCCTTATATGTTCGGTCTGATATTCTTGCTTTATTAGTGTCATCTGATACACCTTGCCTTATTAATGCCGTCTGATATTCCTTGCCTTATTAGTTCCATCTGATACTCCTTGCCTTATTAGTGCCGTCTGATCATACTTGCCTTTTTACTGCCGTATGATACTACTTGGCTCATTACTGCCTCTGATGCTACTTGCCTTGTTAGTGCAGACTGATACTACTTGCCTTATTAGTGCCGTCTGATACAACTTGCCTTCCTAATGTTGCCGGATACTCCTTGCATTCTTAATGTTGACTGTTACTCCTTGCCTTCTTAGTGTCGTCTGATATTCCTTGCCTTCTAAGTATCATCTGATACTCCTTGACTTCTTAATATCGTCTGATACTACTTGCGTTGTTAGTGCCGTCTGATAATATTTCCTTATAAGTGCCATCTAATACTGCTTGCCATATTAATGCCGTCTGATTCTACTTGCCTTCGTAATGCTGTCTTATCCTACTTGCCTTAATAGTGACATCTGATATTCCTTGCATTATTAGTGCCGTCTGATACTCCTTCCCTTATTAGTGCCATCTGATACTCGTTGACTTATTAATGCCGTCAGATATTCATTGCCTTATTAGTGCGAAAGATACTCATTGCCTTATTAGTGCCATCTGATACTCATTGCCTTATTAGTGCCGTGTGATACTCGTTGCCTTATTAGTGCCGTCTGATACTACTTGCCTTATTAGTGCCATCTGATACTACTTGCCTTATTAGTATCGCCTGATACTCCTTGCCTTATTAGTGCCGTCTGATACTCCTTACCTTATTAGTGCCGTCTGATACTACTTGCCTTACTAGGGCCGTCAGATACTCCTTGCCTTATTAGTGCCGTCTGATACCACTTTCCTTATTCGTGTCGTGAGATACTACTTGCCATATTTGTGTCGTGTGATACTACTCTCCTTGTTAGTGTCGTGTGATATTACTTACCTTATTAGTGTCATGTGATACTACTTGCCTATTAGTGTCATGTGATACTACATGCCTTATTAGTGTATTGTGATACTACGTGCCTTATTAGTGTCGTGTGATACTACGTGCCTTGTTAGTGTCATGTGATACTATGTGCCTCATTAGTGTCATGTGATACTACGTGCCTTTTCAGTGTCGTGCGATACTATGTGACTTATTAGTGTCATGTGATACTACGTGACTTATTAGTGTCGTGTGATACTATGTGCCTTATTAGTGTCGTGTGATACTATGTGCCTTATTAGTGTCGTGTGATACTACATGCTTTCATAGTGTCATCTGATACTACGTGCCTTCTTAGTGTCGTCTGATACTATGTGCCATCTTAGTGTCGTCTGATACTACGTGCCTTATTAGTGTCGTCTTATACTATGTGCCATCTTAGTGTCGTGTGATACTACGTGCCTTCTTAATGTCGTTTCATACTACTTCCCTTCTTAGTGTCGTCTGATACTACTTGCCTTCTTAGTGTCGTCTGATACTACTTGCCTTCTTAGTGTCGTCTGATTCTAAGTGCCTTCTTAGTGTCGTCTGATACAACTTGCATTCTTAGTGTCTTCTGATACGACTTGCCTTCTTACTCTCTTCTGATACTACTTGACTTCTTAATGTCGTCTGATACTACTTGCCATCTTAGTGTCATCTGATACTACTTGTTTTGATAGTGTTGTCTGATACTACTTTCCTTCTTATTGTCGTCTGATACTGCTTGCCTTGTTAGTGTCGTCTGATTCTACATGCCTTGTTAGTGCTGTCTGATACTCCTTTCCTTGTTAGTGCCGTCTTATACTCCTTGCCTTGTTAGTGCCGTCTTATACTTCTTGACTTGTTAGTGCCTTCTGATACTACATGCCTTATTGTTGCCGTCTGCTACTACTTGCCTTATTAGTGCCGTCTGATACTACTTGCCTTCTTAGTGACGTCTGATGCTTCTTGCCTTCTTAGTGTCGTCTGATACTCCTTTCCTTCTTAGTGTCGTCTGATACTAATTGCCTTCTTATTGTCTTACGATACTACTTGTCATCTTAGTGTCATCTGATACTACTTGCCTTCTTAGTGTCGTCTGATACTACTTACCATCTTAGTGTCGTCTGATACTACTTGCCTTCTTAGTGTTGTCTCATACTACTTGCCTTGATAGTGTCGTCTGATACTACTTATCATCTTAGTGTCGTCTGATACTACTCACCATCTTAGTGTCGTCTGATACTACTTGCCTTCTTAGTGTCGTCTGATACTACTTGCCTTCCTAGTGTCGTCTGATACTACTTGCCTTGTTAGTGCTGTCTGATACTACTTCCCTTGTTAGTGTCGCTGATAGTACTTGCCTTGTTAGTGCTGTCTGATACTACTTGCGTTATTAGTGCCGTCTGATACTACTTGCCTTATTAGTGCCATCTGATCCTACTTGCGTTATTAGTGCCATCTGATCCTACTTGCGTTATTAGTGCCATCTGATCCTACTTGCCTTATTAGTGCCGTGTGATACTACGTGCTTTATTTGTACCGTCTGATACTACTTGCCTTATTAGTTCCGTTTGATCATGCTTTCCTTTTTAGTGCCTTCTAATACTACTTGCCTTGTTAGTGCCGACTGATACTACTTGCCTTATTAGTACCATCTGATACTACTTGCCTTATTTGTGCCGTCTGATACTGCATGCCTTATTGCTGCTGTCTGGTACTACTTGCCTTATTAATGCCGTCTGATACTACTTGCCTTCTTAGTGCCATCTGATACTCCTTGCCTTCTTAGTGACGTCTGATACTACTTGCCTTCTTAGATTCTTCTGATACTACTTGCCTTCGTAGTGTCTTCTGATACTACTTTCCTTCTTAGTGTTGCCTGATTCTACTTGCCTCCTTAGTTTCTACTGATACTACTTGCCTTGATAGTGTCGTCTGATACTACTTGCCATCTTAATGTCATCTGATACTACTTGCCTTCTTAGTGTCGTCTGATACAACTTGCTTTGTTAGTGTCATCTGATGCTACTTGCCTTCTTAGTGTCATCTGACACTACTTGCCTTTTTAGTGTAGTCTGATACTACTTGCCTTTAATTGCCGTCTGATACTACTTGCCATCTTAGTGTCGTCTAATACTACCTGACTTCTTAGCGTCATCTGATACTACTTGCCTTCTTAGTGTCGTCTGATACTACTTGCCTTGTTAGTTCCATCTGATATTTCTTGCCTTGTTAGTGCCGTCTTATACTACATGCCTTGTTAGTGCTGTCTGATATTACTTCCCTTGTTAGTGTTGTCTGATAGTGCTTCCCTTATTAGTGCCGCCTGATACTACTTGCCTTCTTAGTGCCATCTGGTACTACTTCCTTTATTAGTGCCGTCTGATCCTACTTGCCTTATTAGTGCCTTCTGATTCTACTTGCCTTATTAGTGCCGTCTGATCCTACTTCCCTTATTTTTTCCATCTGATATTACTTGCCTTATTAGTTCCATTTGATCATGCTTGCCATATTACTGCCGACTAATACTACTGACCTTCTTAGTGTCGTCTGATACTACTTGCCTTCTTAGTGTTGTCTGATGGTTCTTGCCTTTTTAGTGTCGCCTGATACTACTTGCCTTGTTAGTGCCGTCTGATATTACTTGCCTTCTTAGTGCCATCTGATACTGCTTGCCTTGTTATTGCCGTCTGATACTTCTTGCCTTGTTAGTGCCATCTGATGCTACTTGCCTTGTTTTTGCTGTCTGATACTACTTGCCTTGTTAGTGCCATCTGATCCTACTTGCCTTATTAGTGCCGTCTGGTACTCCTTGCTTTATTAGTGCCGTCTGATACTACTTGCCTTGCTAGTGCCGTCTGATCCTACTTGCGTTATTTGTGCCTACTGATACTACTTGCCTTATTAGTGCCGTCTGATACTACTTCCTTTATTAGTGCTGTCTGATACTACTTGCCTTATTAGTGCCTTCTGATTCTGCTTGCCTTATTAGTGCCGTCTGATCCTACTTCCCTTATTTGTTCCGTCTGATGTTACTTGCCTTATTAGTTCCATTTGATCATGCTTGCCATATTACTGTCGACTAATACTACTGACCTTCTTAGTGTCATGTGATACTACTTGCCTTCTTAGTGTCGTCTGATGGTTCTTGCCTTCTTAGTGTCACCTGATACTACTTGCCTTGTTAGTGCCGTCTGATACTACTTGCCTTCTTAGTGTCATCTCATACTGCTTGCCTTTTTATTGCCGTCTGATACTTCTTGCCTTGTTAGTGCCATCTGATGCTACTTGCCTTGTTTTGCTGTCTGATACTACTTGCCTTGTTAGTGCCATCTGATCCTACTTGCCTTATTAGTGCCGTCTGGTACTCCTTGCTTTATTAGTGCCTTCTGATACTACTTGCCTTGCTAGTGCCGTCTGATCCTATATGCGTTATTAGTGCCTACTGATACTACTTGCCTTATTAGTGCCGTCTGATACTACTTGACTTATTAGTGCCGACTGATACTACTTGCCCTATTATTGCCTTCTGATACTGCTTGCCTTGTTAGTGCCATCTGCTACTACTTGCCTTATTAGTGCCATCTGATAATTCTTGCCTTATTAATGTCGTCTATACTACTGCGTCTTAGTGCCGCGTGATACTACTTGCATTCTTAGTGACGTCTGATACTACTTGCCTTCTTAGTGTCGTCTGATACTACTTGCCTTCTTAGTGTCATCTGAAACTACTTGCCTATTTAGTGTGGTCTGATACTACTTGCCTTCTTCTTGTCGTGATACTACTTGCATCCTTAGTGTCGTCTGATTCTCCTTGCCTTCTAAGTGCCATCTGATACTACTTGCCTACTTAGTGCCGACTGATAGTACTTGTCTTCTTAGTGCCATCTGATACTACTTGCCTTCTTAGTGCCTTCTGATACTACTTGCCTTCTTAGTGCCGTCTGATACTACTTGCCTTCTTAGTGCCATGTGATTCTGCTTGCCTTCTTAGTGCCGTCTGATACTACTTGCTTTCTTAGTGTCATCTGATACTAATTGCCTTCTTAGTGTCATCTGATACTACTTGCCTTGTTAGTGTCTTCTGATACTACTTCCCTTCTTAGTTTCGTCTCATACTACTTGCCTTCTTAGTGTCGTCTAATACTACTTTCCTTCTTAGTGTCGTCTTATACTACTTGCCTTTTTAGTGCCATCTAATACTACTTTCCTATTTGTGCCATCTGATGCTACTTGCAATGTTAGTACCATCTGATACTACTTGCCTTATTAGTGTTGTCTGATATTACTTGCCTTTTTAGTGCCGTCTGATACTACTCCCTTAATAGTTGAGTCTTATATTCCATGCCTTATTATTGCTATCTGATCCTCTTTGCCTCATTAGTGCCGTCTGATACTCTTTGCCTTATTTGTGCTCTCTGATACTCCTTGCCTTACATATGCCGTCTGATACTCCTTACC
>NW_007158967.1:0-754 GCF_000164805.1 Carlito syrichta | reverse complement strand
CTTAGGGACACAAGGAGAGTGTGACTGGAAAGATCAGGTGAAAATGAATGTGGAAGGCCCAAGTGTCCTGTAACAGGGATTGTGTGCCCAGGGAGGAGCTCAGAGGGGCTTATTTCGTCCAAATAACCTGCTGTAGATTTCCTGGCCATATCTGTCTCCACTGACGCATGAGTTTGTGGAGGGCAGGGAGGAGGGGTACACCAAACAAAAGACCCATCTTCTTTTTCTTCAGGGCACAGCCCTTCACCTTGGGTGCTGGGAGGATGAACTCCTTGCTCAAATAATGTAAACACATTGGGTGCTGTGCTTGGAGTGTTGAACCCGGGACTCTAACGAGAGAGATATAGAGACCACAAAGAGCCAGCTCCAATGCAAACACACTAGGGTCTTTATTCAGGCTCGAGTCTGGGCTCACGCCCGAAGCAGCAGCTTCAGGGACCAGAGCCCTGATTCACAATGGCAAGCAGTTTTTATGCACAATTACAGAGGGAGGGGAAAGAACTCCAAACTTGATTTTACATGATTGGGTAATTTCTCCTAATGGGTACGGGAATACTTGGTGTTGGTGGGTGCTGCCTGTGATTGACAGAAACCCACGTAATGGGTCGAGTGGAATGCTAGATAAGTTAGATCCATACAGTCTCTGCTTATGAAGTAACCTGAGCCGGCAGACAAAGGGTTACATTAGCCCTTTTAGTTTACCAATCCAGCCCCAGGCTTACTTAGGAAAGCTTGTTTGCTTAACCTTTACACA
>NW_007158966.1:0-673 GCF_000164805.1 Carlito syrichta | reverse complement strand
AGTTTGTGGAGGGCAGCGAGGAGGGGTACACCAAACAAAAGACCCATCTTCTTTTTCTTCAGGGCACAGCCCTTCACCTGGGGTGCTGGGAGGATGAACTCCTTGCTCAAATAATGTAGACACATTGGGTGCTGTGCTTGGAGTGTTGAACCCGGGACTCTAACGAGAGAGATATAGAGACCACAAAGAGCCAGCTCCAATGCAAACACACGAGGGTCTTTATTCAGGCTTGAGTCTGGGCTCACGCCCGAAGCAGCAGCTTCAGGGACCAGAGCCCTGATTCACAATGGCAAGCAGTTTTTATGCACAATTACAGAGGGAGGGGAAAGAACTCCAAACTTGATTTTACATGATTGGGTAATTTCTCCTAATGGGTACGGGAATACTTGGTGTTGGTGGGTGCTGCCTGTGATTGACAGAAACCCACGTAATGGGTCGAGTGGAATGTTAGATAAGTTAGGTCCATACAGTCTCTGCTTATGAAGTAACCTGAGCTGGCAGACAAAGGGTTACATTAGCCCTTTTAGTTTACCGATCCAGCCCAAGGCTCACTTAGGAAAGCTTGTTTGCTTAACCTTTACACAACATAACACAGGTCATTATGGGACAACAAAAGCCAAACTTAACAAAGTTTTAAATATGATTGCTGCAAACACAGACAGTGAATGTGGGG
>NW_007158965.1:0-10028 GCF_000164805.1 Carlito syrichta | reverse complement strand
AACTAATTAAACTGATTAATTAAACTGATGCTTTCCCAGACATTTTCACATGATACTCTTGGCTAATTAAATTAATATGTTGTTAAATCTCAAAAGTCCTATAGCCACAGGTCTAGCACCACAAGCACCACACACTTTCATTCTTCTGCTCTAAACTTTCCCAACATCCAACTATGCCCCAAAACACTTTTCATGTTTGGAACTGGTGATTTCTGGATTCTTTGCATAGTTATGGTGTACAAAAACTTAGGATCTTATATTGTAAGTTGTTCTTCTGTGGATATTTATTGCGGCTCTGAGAAGTTGTAGATCAACTGCCCTCCTATCATAACCCTATTTTGTAGAGATTTTCTTCTAATAGTGTTAGTGAGTTGAAGATTAATTACTTGGGGATGGAACTGTTGCTCCCAATTTGGATAACATTCTATGGAAAGGACCAAGATCGGTTTCTTTAGGTATCCATTTACTCTGTTTGTATTCCTTATAATTTGTTTCACATAGTAATTCTAGTGATGAAGTTAAAGACTTCACACCTCCATGGTTGTATATATTTTTGTTTAGATTTAATTACAAAAGCTTTGTCATTGAGATAGGAACCAACCATTGAATTAAAAAGTAAATAAAAAGCAAAATAATCCCTTGTACTGTCTCTTTTTTATTTTCTTTTCTTTGACTTTCAGTATCACCTCCAGTAGACTGAATGATCATTAGTACTATGTAGTACCTATAAGTAAGGGAGAACTATGAATAAATAAAGGAGTTAGTTTTTTAAAATGCCAAATAAAATTTACAAAAGGGGACCCCAAAAAGCTAGAATTTATTTATTTATTAAAATTTGTGTATTTATTCTTGCATGTTTAAACTTTAGTCACCTTCAAAGTTCTTTCCATTTGATGCAATACACCTACCAAGATGCTTTTTCCACTGCCCAAAACAATTTTTGAACTCACAAATTTGCTGCCTTTTAGTGCTTCTGCTGTTTTTTGTTTTACCTCTTACACATTGGCAAAATGTTTCCCTCTGAAGAGTTTTTTCATCAGGGACATAAAAGTGTTGCTTGGGATGAGAGTCATTGAATAGGGAGGGCAGGGCATGAGGTCATGCTGTTTTGGTCAAATACTCAAACACTCAGTCTGGTGTGGGAAGTTGCTTTGAGTAAATCAACCATCATTAAATGGAAAAATGTGATGAAAGAATCTTCAAAATAAAATTCACAGAAACCAAATGCAGCCTTGCACAGCAATGCTAGCTGGTACACTGATGCCATTGGATTCCTAGAACACTTACCTAGCTGGGGAAGCCTGCCTTACAAGGGACTCACCCTTCACAAGATAATTCCAGTTTTTTGGGGGGGGGGTCCCTTTTTATTTAAATGTTCTTCAATCTAGCATTACTAGGTGAGATAATCACCTTAGAATATTTGAGAGAGTTTTTTATAAATTTTCTGTATACTTTGAGTCTACATACTAATAAGATAGTTATATGAGCAAATCCTGCTTTTGGAACCTAATCAATGACATAACAGCTATGTAACCTACTTGAATCAGGTACTGATTTTGGAACATGAAAAAGTTATATGACGTGTTGTAAATTTTCTTTCTGTGAAAATAAGAATTAAGAATAATATACTAAAGTGGTTTTTCCACTGAAAGTACATACTTTATTGTGAAAGGAGAAATCTATGAAGGATGAAGAGTTGAAAGACTGTATGTGAAAGACATTTATGTACCACCATGTACTTAGGAAGTTTCTCTCAAGCATCGTGTGCATTGAGTTTACTATCAATTGGCAGAGTGATAATGAAAACAAAGGAAACAGGTGACAACTGTTTCATCAACTTCTTAATGTGTCAGGAAATAAAACAAACATTAAAGAAATGTATATTTAAAAGCTATACTAGGTATATAAAATTATTTAAGAGCTTAATTTTGTACATCTGTTAACCTCATATGATACTAATAAAAATATGGAATGTATTCCTACTGAGCATATGAGAAAAAAATGACCAGCTAATTAAAGAAAAAGTTTATTCTTGATCCCATTTTATGTCTATCATATCACCCTGAAATACTGCAAAAAAAGCTCTTTGTTTAGTGAGATTGATTTCCAAAATAAACTTCATCACTGTAGGTAAAAAATGATGTAGGAAGCATGGAAAAACCTTGCCTCATTTGATCTCTTTTCTTCCCCAACTTAATCCTTATTGCCTAGGTGGGGTTTCTCAAATCTCCTTTTCTTTCAGAAGGGTAACATGGAACTTTCAAGGAACTTATTTTATATAAGACATTGGTCTAGTAACAACAGCTAATCTTCAGTTACTTTGTCAAATATGTAAACGGTAATCCTTGCCTTGCAGGTAATCATCAGCAATCGAAAACCTACAAAGCACTTACAGGACAATCAGTCTGGAGAACAAAACTCAGAAAACATCATTCAGGAGACCTAAGTCATACCACACAATATATTTACCCTCCCTACTCCTCTCTCAACCCCAAAAATTATTTGTATGTGTTAAAATATTGTCTTTTCAAGATGCTGTTGACATTAATGCAGTACTGAGTAGAACAGTTCTTCACCAAAACTTGCTTACACCTAAGGCATTTTTGTTAAAACTAATATTTGATTCTTGAAAATTTCATTGGTGCACCAGTTTTATGCAAAATTTATAATATTGCCATATTAACATTTGACACAAATAAACGTAGACCTGACTTCTCAAAATATAAATTTCTAACACTAGGACATAAATGAAAGAAAAGGTGTCTCCAACATACCATGTCTTATAGTAAGACACTTTAAAAAATGTCAATATTATGAATAAGTCCTTTGCCTTGGCTTAGAAAAAATTAATTTCATGCCAGTAATGAAGAAAATCACTTGAGCTATGTTGAATGATGCTTAATGATCACTAAAAATACTTACCATTTAGGTACCAATTTTCATCATCAAACCATTTTACTGGCATTAAACAAATTCACAAAGTCATTATTTTCTCACAGGAAATCCATGGTATGAAAGGTAGTAGATTACATGCCATCACATATTACAGAATGTGAAGTGTGAAAACAAATATGCATGTATGTCAGATACACTGTCACGTCCTCTGAATTTTACTGTCCTGCTTTTCCATCTCTCTCTGTCTCTGTCACAGTGCAGGTTTCGACCAGCAAGACTTTGTGTGAGAACCTGAGTGTGAGTGTGTATGCGTGTGTCTTTCAGGCTGGGGTGGCTGTGGGAGGTTTTGGGGTATGTGATGTGGCTGCCGGCAGTGACATGGGAGGGTGTCTGCCTTCCAAAGTGGTCAACTCCACCTCTCCCATGGGACCAGACAGTGCACTGTGATTCAGCGGCCGGGTGCCCCAGGCGTTCCCACTGGCAAGCTTTGTGTCCCGCTTGATGCCCTGGTGAAGGGGGACAGTTGTGAACCAGGCCGGCGGGAGAGGCCAGGAGCTCCGTGCCAGTGCCAGTGACCTCAACCCAGGTGGCTGGGGTAAGCGGGTGCCTGGCAGGAGAGGGTTGAAGACTGTCGTGGGGCTGCCTGTGGGGTGTGGGAGAGACGGGCAGATGGGGATGGAGCATCTCGGCATCGGGGTCCTGAGCCCTGGAATGCCAGCCACACTCTGCGCCCAATGGGCAGAGTGCAATCCAGGGCGCTTGACATTTCCTAGAGGCCCAGGAGCATCAGCTGCGGACGGAAGAATGCCCGGATCGTCAGGACCCGTGAAGTGGGAGACACCATGCTGTCCCCAGGGCAGCCACCTAGACTCCAGCTGACTCAGGCTCCCCTTAGCACCCAGACTGTCGCTGGAGTGGATGCCAGGTTCCAGACCTGGCAAGGATCGCCAGATCAGGAGGCTGTGGGGCTGAGGGAGAGGTGAGCGGCGCGAGTGTCGGCAAGATCCAGGAGGCAGTTTCCCGAGGGGTCCTGCTTACAGACATCCTTTGGGTTTGAAGTGCTTGAAGCCAGTCAGCTCTTCAGGGAGTGCATCGGAGCCTCTGCCAGCAGGGACCTTTGTGGCGCTCAGGCTATGGATCCGCCAGGGACAGCCAAGGTAAGCAGGGTTGGTGCAGTTTAGCAGGCGATATATTTGAGATTAGCCAGGTCCTCATAGCAAAACCTTTCTCTGCAAAATAAAAAAAAAGAGTAAATTAAAAAATGAAGTAAAATAAATTAAACTAATATATTTAGTCTGACTCTGTGGTTTCTGCCTAGCATCCCAGTATTTTGGGACAGTGTGGCGGGAGGTTGGCTAGAGGCCAGTAGTTTGAGACTTACCTGGGCCTCATCGCAAAACCCTGTCTCTGCAAAATTTAAATATAAAATTCTACAGTAAAATTATATGCTAAAAAAATTAATTAATTAGCCGTCTTAGTGGTTCCTGCCTGGGTTCTCAGGTTTTGGGAGGCTATGGTGGGATGATGGCTTGAGGCCAGTCATTTGAGACTACTCTCAGCCTCATAGCAAAACCTCTCTCTACAAAAGTAAAAATAAAATAGTTAATTAAAACAAAATAAAGTAAAATAGTGTAACAACAAATGAAATAAAATATTAAATAACTAGCCAGACTTAGTGTTTTCTACCTGGCATCTCAGCACTTTGGGAGGCATAGGTGGGAGGATCGCTTGAGGCCAAGAGTTTGAGACTACCTGGGCCTCATAGCAAAACCCTGTCTCTACAAATTTTTAAAAAATAATATAGTAAAGTAAAATAAAATAAAATAGCTAGAAGGCTTAGTATTTCCTGCTTGAAATCCCAGAGTTTTAGGAGGCCAAGGCAAGGAGATCATTTGAGAACAGGAGTTTGAGAGTAGCCTGGTACTCATAGGAAAACCCTATCATTGAAAAATAATAATAAAAAGTAACGTAAAATAAAATGGTATTAAATAAAATTAAATGTAAAAACATAAAATATTAACCAGACATGGCTCCTGCCTGGCATCCCAGTATTTTGAGATGCCAATGCATGAGGATTGGTTGAGGCCAGGAGCATGAGACTAGCCTGGGGCTCATAGCAAAATCCTGTCTCTACAAAATAAAATAGTTAAGTTAAAATAATTAAATTAAAATAAAGAAATAAGTAATAAAATAAAATAATTAGCCAGACTTAGTGGTTCCTGCCTGGCCTACCAGGACTTTGGGAGGCCAAGACAGAGGATTGCATGAGTCCAGAAGTTTGAGTCTAACTTGTGCCTCATAGCAAAACCCAGTCACTACAAAATTTAAAAATAACATCATAAATAATAGCCAGGCTCAGTGGTTCCTGCATGGCATCCCAGCACTTTGGGAAGCTGAGGCCAGAGGGTTGCTTGAGGTAAAAAGTGTGAGACTAGCCTGGGTCTCAGAGCAAAATATTGTCTCTACAAAATAGTAAAATAAAATAGTAAAGCAAAGCAAGATAAAATAAAATAAAATAACAAGCTAAACTTAGTGGTTCCTGTCTGGCACCCCAGCACTTTGGGAGGCCAAGGAGTGAGGATCATTTGGGGCAAGGAGTTTGATACTAGCCTGGGCCTCTCAGGAAAACCCTATCTCTAAAAAATAAAAAAAAAATTGTAAAGTATAATAAAATAAATTTAAAAAATTAGCCAGACTTAGTCATTCCTGACAGCATCCCAGCACTTTGGGAGGGCGAGGCAGGCAGATCACTTCAGAAGAGGAGTGTGAGACTAGCCTGGGCCTCATGGCAAAGCCCTGTTTTTGCAAAATAATTAAAAAAAACATAGCAAAGTTTATAAAATAAAATATAACAGTAAAGTAAAATAAAATAACATAAAAAAAAAGAGCCAGATTCAGTAGTTCCTGCCTGCCATCTCAGCACTGTCGGAGGCAGAGGCAGGAGGATCACCTGATGCCAGGAATTTGAGACTAGCCTGGGGCTCATAGCAAATTTCTGTCTCTACAAAATAAAGAAAGTAAAATGGTAAAGCAAAATATAATATAATATAATAATTAGCCAGATGAAGAGGTTCCTATTAGTCATCATAGCATTTGGGAGTCAAAGGAGGGAGGATCACCTGAGGCCAGGAGTTGGAGACTAAACTGGGCCTGATAGCAAAATCCTGTCTTTACAAAATAAAAAAATAAAACAGTACAGTAAAATAAAACAATTACCCAGACTTAGTGGTTCCTGACTGTCATTCCAGTACTTTGGGAGGCTGAGGTGGGAGGATCACTTGAGACCAAGAGACTGGGACTAGCCTGATGTTTATAGAAAAACCCTGTCACTATAAAAAAAAAATAGTAGGGTAAAATAAAATGAAATAAAATAAAATAATTAACCAGACTTGGTTCATGCCTGGCATCCTAGCACTTTGGAAGGCCGTGGCAGGAGGATTACTTGAGGTGGGGAATATGATACTAGCTTGGGTCACATAGCAAAACCGTTTCTTCAAAATAAAAAGATATAGTAAAGTAAAATAAAATTAAATGAATGAAATGAAATAAAGTAAGTTAAAATAAAAAAATTAGCCAGACCTAGTGGGTCTTGCCTGACTTCCCAGCACTTTGAGAGGCCAAAGCAGGAGGTTTGCTTTAGGCCAGGAAGTTGAGAGTAGCCTGGGCTTCATAGAAAACTATCTCTAAAAAATAAAAAAGAAATTATACAGTAAAATAAAATAAATAATTATCGAGACTTAGTGGTTCCTGCCTGTCATCCCAGTCATTTGGGCTGCCAAGGTGGAAAGATCACTTGAAGCCAGGAGTTTGACAATAGCCTGGGACTCATAGCAAAATCATGTCTTACAAAATAAAAAAAAATAGAGTAAAATAAAATGAAATAAAATAATTAGCTAAACTTAGTGGTTCCTGCTTGTCATCCAGCACTTTATGAGACTGAAGTGGGAGGATCTCTTGAGGCCAGGAGTGTGAAAATAGCCTTAGCCTCATAGCATAGCCCTGTCTCTACAATATACAAAAGTAAAATAGTAAAATAAAATGTAATAAAATAAAACAATTAGCCAGACTTCGTGGTTCATGCCTGGGCTCCTAGTACTTAGGGAGATTGAATCAGGAGGATCACTTCAGGCCAGGAGCTTGAGATGAGCTGGGGCCTCATAGCAAAACTCAGTCTCTACAAAATAAAAACATAAAATAGTAAAGTAAAATAAAATAAAATAATTCACCAGACTTGTGGTTCCTGTCTGTCATCCCAGCACTTTGGGAGGTCAAGGCAGGAAGATCGCCTAAGGCAGCAGTTTGAGACTAGCGTGGGCCTCATAGCAAAACCATATCTATAAAATGAAAAAAAAATACTAAAGTAAAATAAAATAAAATAAATAATTAGCCACACTTAGTTGTTCCTTCATGGCATCCCAGCACTTTGGTAGGCCGAAGAGTGAGAATTGCTTGAGGACAGGAGTTTCAGTCTAGCCTGGGTATCATAGAAATCCCTGCCTCTACAAAATAAAAAAACAGTAAAATAAAATAAAATAATTAGCCAGACTTAGTGGTTCCTAACTGTCATTCCAGTCCTTTAGGAGGCTGAGGCAGGAGGATCACTGGAGGCCAGGAGTTTGATACTAACCTTGGACTTATACAAAAACTCTTTTGCTACAAAATAAAATAAATAATTAGGTAAAATAAAATGAAGTAAAATAAAATAATTAGCCAGAATTGGTGGTTCCTGCCTGGCATCCCAGCATTTTGGGAGAGCAAGGCAGGAGAGTGACTTAAGACCAGGAGTTTGAGACTTGCCTGGGCCTCATAGAAAATCCCTGACACCTCTAAATAAAAAAATAAAATAGTAAAGCAAAATAAAATAAAATAAAACAATTAGCCAGACTTAGTGTTTCATGCATGGCACGCCAGCACTTTGGGAGGCCAAGGTGGGAAGATTGCTTGAGGATAGGAATTTGAGACTAGCCTGGGCCTCATAGCAAAACCATGTCTCTACAAAGTAAAAATAAAATAAAGTATAATAAAGTAGCATAACAAAATAAAATAATTAGCCAGATTTAGTGGTTCCTGTCTGTCCTCCCAACACTTTAGGAGACCGAGGTAGGAGGATCACTTGAGGCCAGGTGTGAAACTAGCCTGGGCCTCATAGCATAACCATGTCTCTACAAATTAAATAAATAAAATAGTAAAATAAAATAAAATAAAGTAAAACAAAATAATTAGCTAGACTTAGTGATTCCTGCCTGTCATTCCAGCACTTTCAGAGGCCAAGGCAGGAGGATCACTTGAGGCAGAGAGTCTGAGACTAGCCTGGACCTCATAGTAAAAAGATATTTCTACAAAATAAAAAAAATAGTAAAATAAAATAATGTAAAATAAAATTATTAGCCAAACTTTGTGGTTCCTGACATTTCAGCAATTTGGGGGACTGAGGTGGTAGGATCACTTCAGGGCAGTAGTCTGAGACTACCATGAGTCTCATAGCAAAATAGTATCTCTACAAAGTAAAAACATAAAAAAGTAAAGCAAAATTAAAAAAAATAAAATAAAATACTTAGCCAGACTTAGTGGTTCCTCCCTGTCATCCCAGAAGTTTGGGATGCAGAGATGGGAGAATCACTTGAGGTCAGGCATGTGAGACTAGCCTGGTCCTCATAGCAAAACACTGTCTCTATAAAATAAAAAAATAAAATACTAAAGTAAAATTAACTAAAAAAATATATAAACTAAAATTAAGTTAAATAAAATAAATTAAAATTAAATAATTAGCCAGACTTAGTGGTTCCTGCCTGGCATCCCAATATTTTGGAAGTCCAAGGTGGGAGGATTGCTTGAGGCCAGGACTAGCCTGGGCCTCTTAGCAAAACCCTGTCTCTATAAAATATAAAAATAAAATAGTAATGTAAAATAAAATAAAATAATTACCCAGACTCAGTGGGTCCAGTTTGGCATCCCAGCAGTTTGGGAGGCTGAGGACAGAGGATCTCTTGAGGTCAGGAGTTTGAGATGACCCTGGGACTTATACTAAAACCCTGTCTCTAAAAATAAAAAAATAAAAAAAATAAAATAAAGTAAAATAAAATGAACTAAAGTAAAACAAACTAAAATAAAATATAAAATAAAATGAGCCAGACTTAGTGGTTCCTGCTGGCGTCCCAGTCCTGTGTGTGCCAAGGTGGGAGGGTCACTTGAGCCTAGGCATTTCAGACTAGCCTCACCCTCATAGTAAAGCACTATCTCTACACAATAAAAAATTAAAACAGTAAAGCAAAGTAAAATTAAATAAAATAAAATAAAACAAAATAAAATAAATAAATACATTAGCCAGAACTAGGATTCCTTACTGTCATCACAGGACTTTGGGAGGCCAAGGCAGGCAGATTGCTTCAGGCGAGAAATGTGAGGTAGCCTGGGCCTCATGGCAAAACACTCTTGCTACAAAATATAGAAATAAACAAGAAAATAAAAATAAAATATAATAAAATAAAAC
The DNA here is from genome assembly GCF_000164805.1 of Carlito syrichta. Taxonomy (NCBI): domain Eukaryota; kingdom Metazoa; phylum Chordata; class Mammalia; order Primates; family Tarsiidae; genus Carlito; species Carlito syrichta. The sequence goes on along the minus strand of NW_007158965.1, from coordinate 643 downwards.
AAAGCAAACAAAACAAAATAAAATAATTAAATAATGAGCCACACTTATTGGTTCCTGCCTAGTATCCCAGAACTGAGGGAGGCCATGGTAGGAGGATCACTTGAAGTCAGGGATTTGATACTATCCTGGGGCTCATAGAAAAACTCTGTCACTGCAAGGTAAAGAAAAACATAATAGTAAATAATATAAAATAAATTTTAAAACATAAAATAAAGTAATATAAAGAAAATTAAAATAAAATAAAATAATTAGTGAGACGTTGTTCCTCACTGTCATCCCAGCATTTTGGGAGGCCGAGGTGGGAGGATCTCTTCAGGGCAGGTGTGGAAGACTAGACTGGGCCTCATGGCACAACCCTGTCACTAAAAAATAAATTAATAGAGTAAAAAATAAATGAAGTAAAGTACAACAGTAAAGTAAAACAAAACAAAACAAAACAAAATAAAATAAAATATAATTATCCAGACTTAGTGGTTCCTGCCTGGCATATCAGAGCTTTGGGAAGTTGGCATGGGAGGATCACTTGAGGGCAGGTGTTTGAGACTAGCCTGGAACTCAGCAAAACCCTGTTTCTACAAAATAAAAATATAGGAAAATAAAATGAAATAAAATAAAAAAAGCAAGATAAAATTAAATAAAATAT
>NW_007158964.1:0-628 GCF_000164805.1 Carlito syrichta | reverse complement strand
AAATAAATAAATAATTAGCTGGATTCAGTGGTTCCTCACTTTTATCCCAGCAATTTGGGAAGCTAAATGGGAGGTTCCCTTGAGGCCAGGAGTTGGAGACTACCCTGGGACTCACAGCAAAACACTGACTCTACAAAATAAAGAAAAATAATAAAGCAAAGTAAAATAAAATGAAATAAAATAATATAAAATAAAATTTGGATGCAAAACACTATCTCTACTAAATAAAATAAGTAATAGTAAAGCAAAATAAAATACATGCTATAAAATAAAGTAATGAGACAATTAGTGGTTCCTCACTGTCATCACAGCATTTTGGGAGGCCGAGGAGGGAGTATCACTCAGGCCAGGAGTGTGAGAGACTGGCCTCATAACAAAACACTGTCTCTATAAAGTAAAAAAATATATAGTAAAGAAAAATAAAAGAATAAAAAAATAAAATAAAATAATTAGCTAGACATAAGGTTGCTGTCTGGTGTCCCAGCACATTGCGAGACCAAGGTGCGAGGATCGCTTGAGACAAGGAGTTTGAGACTAGCCTGAGCCTCATGGCAAAACCATATTACCTCAAAATGGAAAAAAATAGTAAAGTAAAAAACAAAAGCAATGAGCAAAATTTTTAAAAAGG
>NW_007158963.1:0-318 GCF_000164805.1 Carlito syrichta | reverse complement strand
GCTGGCTAACCAGCTGGCTAAATTGTTAAGTCAGAAGTTAAGTGAGTTGGTTAGCCACCATGCTAAGTAGGTACCTAGAAAATTATGTCAGCTGGGTAGCTGTCTTGCAGTTAGTTAATTCAGCGAGTAAGTGAGCTGGCTAGGTGGCTGGATAACTAGGTGGCTAGCTAGTTAAGTCAGCTATCTACCGAATTTCTATCTAGTTAAGTCAGCTAGTTAAGTCACTTAGTTAGCCGACTGGCTAGCTTGGTGGCTGGCAAGTTAAACTGGCTAGTTAGCAGGCTGGTCAGGTAGGTGGCCAGTTAGTTAAGCTGGGTG
>NW_007158962.1:0-430 GCF_000164805.1 Carlito syrichta | reverse complement strand
AACTAGCTGACTTAACTAGCTGACTAGCTAGTTGGTTGGCTAGCTGGCTAGCCAGTTGACTAAACTAGCTAGCTACCTTGTTTGCTAGATGGCCAGCCAGCTGGCTTATCTAGCTACATACCTGGCTGGCTAGCTGCCTATGCCAATGGACAGCTAGATAGTGGGCTGGCCAGCTGGCTAGCCAGCAGGCTTAAATAGCCACCCGATTGGCTGGACAGTTGGATAGCCAGCTGGCTTAACAAGCCAGCGACCCTGCTGCTCAGCACTCTAGCCAGCCGGCTTAACTAACTGGCCACCTAACTGACCTGCTTGCTCACCAGGTGGCTTAACTTGCCAGCCACCCACCTAGCCAGCCAGCTAACCAACTGACTTAACTAGCTGACTTAAGTAGATAGACAATTGGCTAGTCAGCTGGCTTAACTAGCTAGCC
>NW_007158961.1:0-9093 GCF_000164805.1 Carlito syrichta | reverse complement strand
CTCAAGAGGCTTCTGGGCTCCGTGCACCTCAAGCCCCGGATGCCTGGAACCAGGCCCCCTTGGGACATGGGTGTCCTGGAACTAGCGGCTCACCCGGGCCCCACGCGGCTTTGCACAGCCCCAAGGCCTCCTGAGCCGGCGATCCCGGGGAATGTCCGGAAGGGAGCGCACACTCCAGCGACAGCCTGGGCGCTGAGGGGAGCGCAGGTCAGTTGGAGCCTCGGTGGCTGCCCTGGGGACGCCTGGTGTCTCCCACTCCGTGGCGTCCCGGCGACCCGGGCGTTCTGCCAACCGCAGCTGACGCTCCCGGGCGTCTGGGAAATGCCAAGCGCCCTGGATTGCGCTCTGCCCGTCGGCCCCAGGCTGTGGCTGGCATCGCGGTGCTCAGGACCCGACGTCACGAGGCTCCATTCCCATCCACCCGGCTCTGCCACACCCGACACGAAGCCCTGCGACAGCCTCCAACCCTCTCCTGCCAGGCACCCGCTTGCCCCAGCCACCAGGGGTGGGGGGGCTGAAGCCACTGGCACTGGCACGGAGCTCCTGGCCTCTCCCGCCATCCTGACTCTCAACTGTCCCCCTCTGTCACGAGCGCATCCAAAGGGATTCAAAGAACAGCGGTGGGGACTCCTGGAGAGCCCATCCCAGCGCACAGTCTGCACCCGTGGGAGCGGTGGAGCTGAACACTTAGGAAGGCTGACACCCGCCCCCGTCACGGCCGGCAGCCGAATCGCGTACCCCACCGCCTCCCACAGCCAGCCCACCCCGAACGACACACACATACACACGCACACTCGCAGGCACGCACGCCAAACTCGCAGGGCGAACCCTCCACAGGGAGAGAGACAGAGGGAGACGGAAAAGCAGGACAGAAAACTTCAGCAGACGTCCCAGTGGATCAAACAGACACAGATACCCAGAGAAAAAGAGACGCAGCGCACAGAGGAAAAGGCGGAAAAATACCCCGAGACGGGAAAGCGGGAGGCAGAGGTGTGGGGGGACCGCTGCCACTGCGAGCAGCCCGGTTCCCAGGGAGGCGCCTGGGCTCAGACAGCACAGACTGGCAGGCCTGACCGGGTGACCCTTCCCCCGTCTTCCCAGAGGACCCTCGTCGCACCCTCATTGGAGCTGAGGGGCAGGCCTGAAGCCAACCACAAAACTGCCATCCCCTGCGGGGGGCTTCCGGGACCAAGACTCACCGGGTCAGCCATCCCCGCTGAGATGCTGAGATCCCAGGAGACCTGGCCGAATCCGGGGTCGAGTGACCCTGGGGGTCTTCGGTGCCGGGGCGGATCGTGGAGCCGGCCCTTCAAGAGCCATCGTGGGAGCCCCCAGCGGCGCGTCCGAGGACGGAGGTGGGGGAGCTCGGGGAGTTCCGAAGGCGGCGCCGCTTCTGGGTTTCTCAGGCTGCCGGGGAAGTCCCGAACCGCTCCACTTCCGAATCAGAGCCTTCAGTCCCATGGGAGGGCGGGGGGCCGGAGAGAAAAACGGCCGCTGGGGATTGTCGCTTCGGGAGACACCCCGCGAGCCCCTCCCAGCCTCCCGCCCGCCAGCGCAGGGGCCTCACACTCAGAGTACCCACGTGCCCCTGAAAGTTGGATGCTGGCTGGGGGCACTGGGAAGCGAGGGGAGGCGAGTCCCGGGTGTCCTTTTCCAGGGCGGCGGAGAAAGACGCGGGAGAGCCAGAGTCCAAAAAGGTGGGAGAAGCTGCCTGAGGGCGGCACTCCCGAAGCGGTGGGTCTCCCATCCAAGCGCTCACCGTGAGCGAAGCAGCTTAGCCTTTCTAGTCTGCAGCGGATCGGTCGCCTGCGCCCCCTCACGGGTGCTTTACGGGGGAGCCCAGGGTGTCCTCTTCCATGTCGCCGACAAACGAGTGGCAGATCCAGAGCCCCAAAGCGAGGGAGAACCTGGAACAGGGCGGCGCTCCTCCGGCGGAAGGTCCCCCATCCAAGCGCTGAATCGCAGCGACCCTGCTGAGCCTGGCAGTCCCTTTCAGATCCGCAGCCGGCGCGCCATGAAGGGCCCCGGGGAGGGCAGCTGCGAATCGCTCCCTCAAGAGTTTTCCGGGCTCCATGCACCTCAAGCCCCAGGATGACGCTAAGCAGGACCCCCTGGGAGACGGGCGTCCGGGAACTCGCCCCTCACCCCCGCCCCACGCGTCTTCTACCGCCCCAAGGCCCGCTGAGCCGGCCATCCCTGGGAATGGCCGGGAGGGGGCGCACACTCCGGCGACACCCTGAGCGAAGGGGAGCGCAGCTCGGCTGGAGCCTCGGTGGCTGCCCTGGGGACCCGTGGTGTCTCCCGCTTCACGGGGTCCCGGCGGCCCAGGCATCCTGCCAGCCGCAGCTGACGCTCCCGGGCATCTGGGAAATGCCAAGCGCTCTGGATTGCGCTCTGCCCGTCGGCCGCAGGCTGTGGCTGGCATTGCGGTGCTCAGGACCCAACCTCGCGAGGCTCCATTCCCATCCGCCTGGCTCTGCCACACCCGACTGGGGAGAGGAGAACCTAGTCAGTAAATGGTGATACAAAAACTGGCTGACCACACGCAGAAGACTGAAACAGGCTCCTACCTATCACCATACACAAAAATCAACTCTAAATGGATCAAAGACCTAAATGTAAAACCTCACACTATAAGAATTCTAGAAGAAAATGTAGGAAACACCCCTACAGAAATTGGAATAGGCAACCAATTCCTGACCAACTCTCCAAAAGCAAATGACATAAAAGATAAGATAGACAAGTGGGACCTCATCAAACTGAAAACTTCTGCAAAGCAAAAGAAACCATCAAGACAATGAGGAGACAGCCCATGGAATGGGAAAAAATATTTGCCAACTGTAAATCTGACAAAGGCCTAACATCCAGGATCTGCAAGAAATTCAAATGTGCCGCAAGGAAAAAAAACAAACAACCCTATTAAAAAATAAGCCAAAGATATGAATAGACACTTCTCAGAAGAAGACATACAAGCAGCCAACACACACAGGAAAAAATGCTCAGCCTCACTAATCATCAAAGAAGTGCAAATTTAAGCCACAATGAGATACCACCTAACTCCAGTCAGGATGGCCATCATCAATAACTCAGAAAACAAGAGATGCTGGAGAGAACGTGGGAAAAAGGGAACACTTCTACACTGTTGGTGGGAATAAAACTAGTACAACCTCTGTGGAAAACAGTGTGTCGATTTCTAAAAAATCTGAAAATCGATCTTCCACACAACCCAGCAATCTCCCTTCTGGGACGATATCTGCAGGACTCAAATCACTCTATAAAAAAGATACCTTCACATCCGTGTTTACTGCAGTATTATTCACAATAACAAAAACATGGAACCGTGTTGCCCATCAAAAGTGGACTGGATAAATTTACATGATGGAATATTATGCAGCCATAAAGAAAAACAAAATTATAAACTTTGCAGCAACCTGGATGGAATTAGAGTCTATAATACTCAGTGATTTATCACAGAAAGAAACATCTGAGTACCACATGTACTCATTCATAAGTGGACCCTGAACATTTATCATAATACTATAAGAGAGGGATTGGCAGTAGTGGGACACTGGTGGGGGGGCAGATAACATCAATAAGGGTACCCACACTTTACCTGTACAATGACCACCTATGCACCTAACCTTAAATTGTACCCCACATTTTAAAAATAAAATGAAAGCCAGGGTCAGTGGCTCAGCCTTTAATCCTGTGCCTTGGGAGCCAGGAGGTGAGTGAATTGCCTGAGCCTGCGGGTTCGAGACCCACCTAGGCAATTTGGTGAGACCTCATCTCTACAATAAATCAAAAAATTAGCCAGGTATGGTAGCACGTGCCTGTAGTTCCAGTTACTTGGTAGGCTGAGGCGGAAGGATTGCCGAAGCCCAGCAGGTAGAGGCTGCGGTGGCCGGGAGCAGCCACTGCACTCCAGTCTGGGCAACAGAGTGAGACTCCAACTCAAAAAATAAAAAAATAAAATAAAATAAAATAAATAAAAAAGAAAAATTGTAATTCCCTAATAAGTCATTATTTAAAACAAGTTTAAAAGCACCACAGCTAAATTATACATAATATGTGCACATTATATTACATAATTTATGTTAGTAATACACTTCTATACTTATATTTTATAACTTTATTATAATATATAAGCTTATATTTAATAGTGTATGATAACATATACTTAGCATAAATTGTACATATTTATATGATTTATTAAAATTTAAGTTAAAAGGTATTAAAAGTTTCAATTTAGAAAAAAATTATGAAATATAAAATATTTATATATAACATATTTTACATAATAAGTATTAGTGCTTCTAACTTTATTTTAAGCTTAAATATATGTCACATATACATACACATAGAGAGATGTGTGTTTATGATTTTAAGGATGCCATATGTGAGGGCAATTCCTGAGGCATATGCAATATTTAACCTCTCCAAACTACTTGATATTTCTATCTAAATTTTTAAAAAACTTTTTGCATGTTTTCTATTATTTGTTAATTAATGTCTGCTTTCAGGTATACAATTTCAAGATGCCAAATAATTATGTGAATAGTATGATTAAAAGATTTCACAAATATTCACAAGCTTCTCAAACCTCCACAAGAAAATAACCTCACTATTTCATGTAACTTCTCATCTATAAGTGAAGAAAAGCCACTAAATGTCTCTAAAATATCTTACTTGCCTAGTTATAAAGTCTTCTAAAGTTACTTTTCTTAAAAAAAACAAGGGATATAAAATTCTATAAAATAAATTAAATTTTATAACATAAATTCTATAATTCCATTGTGATTTTATGAGGCCATATTATGGGTTGACTGTGTGTCCCAAAAAGATGTGCTGAAGTCCCAATCCCCAGTACCCCAGAATGTAATCTTATTTGGAAACAGGTTTTTACAGATATAATTAGTTAAGTTGTGGTCAAAAAGTAGCAGGGTGGGCCCGTAATCTGCTATGACTGATGTCCTTATATGAAAAGACTACAATGTTAAGAACAAACATACAGAAAGAAGATGGTCATGTGACAAGCAAGGCAGAAACTGGTGTGATACATCTACAAGCCAAGGAATGCCAAGTGAAGGCAAATACCAGCTTCAAGAAGCAAAGAAAGATTCTCCCCTACAGGTTTCAGAGGGAGTGTAGTCATACCAACAGTCTGAATTCAAACTTCCAGCCTCCAGAACTGTGTGATAACAAATTGTTATTGTTGTACCCCACTCAGCTTGTGATCCTTTGTCATGGGAATAGTAGGAAACTGATAATGGGCAGGCAACTAATAATTTTTAAATTAACAGTTAACATGTTGATGTTGAGGAATGTGAACTCTCAGGGGTGATCTTACAGGAAAGGAGCTAGAAGGATAAATATGCCCCTATCTTATTCTTTCTTTACTCTCTCTCATCTGTTGCCAATGCTCCAGAAAGGCCAAAACTGAAAGAAGCAAAAAGTCAAGGGGTCCCACTGATATAGTTGACCACCCAAAGGATAATAGGAAGAGTACAGAGTGGATCAAGAGGGACAAATGCAGATACCCAGGCCAAGTGCTTATCTCATAAATCTGAGGCTAGGAATCACTGATAATACTTTCAAAGTGCTTAGAATTCTATCTGGCACATAGTATATTTTAGCTATTTTCATTGTCATTTTATTGTCATTTTATTTCTGCCTCCTTCTGTTTCTAAATGCATATGTAAAGAAAAGGAAAAAAATACAAAAATAATTGTTTGACCCTGGAAATTCCCAAAGACAATATTTTTATGTGAAACAAATTATTCAAAAAACCACTAAAACCCTTTATGATAACAAAGTCAAGAACACAACATTTTAGCATCATAGTAAGCCACAACAAAGCTGGATATTCTAAAAGCCTATCAGTGGTTACTGAAAATATAAATTGATGATTTCTGGATAAACTTATCATAACAATACTAGTAGATATTATTTTATTTAATGTAGTACAAGTAATAATTATATCTAATAAAACATAACATCTTTGCTTCCAAGTGACTTATATAGTATGAGAAAGATAATTTGCAGGAAGTTATATAGGAATATTATCTTGGAGTCTGGTAATGATAGAATTCTGAGTAAAAAGCAAACAGCAGCAATAACAACAAAAGTAAAATTTGCAAAAATCACCATTCAAAAGTTATTTCTGCCCATAACCTTTTCAATAGCAAGTGATGACTGTCATCTCTGGTAATGGGAAGTTCAAGAACTCTTCCATCTCTTATCTCTTTTCTTGATCTACCCCAGAGAAAATAATTCATTCAAACGATTGGTCAAATTAGAGGATAGTTTTTTGTCCATTGTTGACAGTAGCTGAGTCACTGAGGGTTAAAAGGTCATTCACAGAGTTTTATTATTCTATTCCCTCCATCTCTTTCATCCACATGGCAAAAATGAGGCGGAAAGCATTTTCACACAGGAGAAAGCCTGGCCTTGATGCTCCCTTAAGTTTTAGTGCTCTCTTTTCTTTGATCTTATGTCTTCCAAGATAGCCAGGTGGCAGGAAGGTTTGGGTTAAAAGTGAGAAACAGGATGGGACCTCACAGATTTCCAGTCAGTCAGGATTTTACAGAACAGATTTTTATAAATCTGTTTTAGGGTTTGAAACACAAGCTAAATTAACTAAAGGATACAAAATTCCTTTGTCACTGCCACTTATGAGTACATCACTTTGTAAGTTCCATGGTAAAATAGCCTGACTACATTAAAAAAGGTATTCTGTGTCATCTGGTCAGCAATACCTACCATGGAAAGCTCACTTCTGTTCTTATCAATGACAACAAATGTACTATATTCCTTTCATGTGACTATATTCGAAAGCACTGTGTTGCTGTATTCACATAAATAAGATACCCAACAAGTAAACATTTGAAAGACACCATTTATCTCACACACACACACACAACACACACACACACACACACCCCTAAACAAGAAGAAATATAGTCATTAATAATGCCATGTAATTTACACCCCATGAAGAAAATATAATATAGTAGACTACTAGCACTTAGAAACAAATGATTGTAGGCAAATTGACATTAATAATTTGTGTTTTGCTATCAGATTGCCATTTGGTATCCTACACTGTATTTCAGTATACATTGAAACAGAGAAGAAAAGGCTGCCTCCTAAAGTCCAAAGAACAACAGAAGGATCTCCCACAAAAGTCTAGCTACTTAACAAAGAAATAGACTTTTATGTATAAATACTAGATCAACATGAAAATGGAAGATTATGATTAGTATTAATTTATGTAGAAAAGGCACAGAAATATATAATTGCTTTCAAAGAAATTTTAATTAAAATTATTTTTAAAAGTTTGGTTCCTCGAAATTTACTTGTAAAATGTAACTTATAGAGAATACTCATTCCTTAGAATGTTAGATAAATTAATCCACCACCTTAATACTTGGAAGAAAAACTAAGATAATAATGAATTATTTTTAAAGAATCAGTATTTCGCTCTCTCTCGGTCTCTCTTTCTCTCTCTCTCTCTGTCGCTCTCTCCCTCTCTGCAGCTCTCTCCCCGCCTCTTTCCCACTTCCTCTCTCTCTCTTACTCTCTCTTTTTCTTTTTCCCATTATAGATCCCCTCTGTAACAGCCCCTTTTAATAAATCTCATGGTCCTGGCAAAAAAAAAAAAAAAAAAGAATCAGTATTTCAAAAATGAACTCACTTAAGATTTCTAAGTACAATACAAATATTCACCAAAACTGAAGCAGAAATCAAATTGAACATGGATTTCCTATCATGATAAACTCATGCTTGTTAAATAAAACTCCTTCATAAATTAATTTTGAGGCTATATACAAGGTAAAGGTGACCAATACTTTTGGACCACCATCTCCACCTCCAAAGGTAAGTCAATTTCAGCTATCTGACTTAATAATGATGTCTCACTTTAAAAACAGGATTTACAAATTTAAGTAGCAAAATAAGGGGTAAAATTAGTCAAAGTAGAATGAAAAAGCATGATGATAAATGTATATACAGTGAGATTTCTTCATAGCCATCTCTGAAAAGCATAGATACTTACATTGGTCCTATCAAATTCAGCTTTAGATGATGTTGGTAACAGAGGAATTATGGGGCTTAGAGATGGAGAACTCTCAACAGTGGAGACATATTCAGGATCAGGAACATATAAAACCTATAAGAAAACATTCACACAAAGATTTAGTCAAACTAAAATGTTAACAATCAGATGATATTTTATAGGCAAGCTATATTAACTACGATCTTTAACAACAAATTTAAAAAATACAAATTTTCAAATTACAAGAAATTTATTACCATAACAAGTAAAAAAACTTTACCAAAACAAGTAAATAACATAAAAAAAGAAAGAAAAAGAACATTTAAATTCAGTTTGGACACATTTGATAATACATACTGTTGGAATAGGTAGGGAAAGAGTAATACAATATAGATGTTCTTAAAAACAATTTTGGCAGGACTTGGCGGCCCAGCTTGTAATCCCAGCACTTTGGGAGGATGAGCTGAGTGGATTACCTGAGTTCACGGTTGGCAAGGCAACTTGGCCAGACCTCGTCTCTACAATAAATCAAAAAATTAGCCAGGCATGATAGCGTGCACCTGCAGTTCCAGTTACTTGGAAGGCTGAGGTGGAAGGATAGCATGAGCCCAGGAGGTTGACGCTTGGGTGACCATGAGCATGCCACTGCACTGCAGCCTGGGTGATGGAGACTCCAATTCCAACAGCAACAACAAAAAATGGCAGTAACTAGTAAAACTAAAAATGCACATATCCTTGGACTTAGGAATTTTACTTCTAGGAATTTACCCTATAGAAATACCTACATATTAAAAAAAAATAGGTACGTAGACAAGTGTTTGCTACAGAAGTGTTAACCTTAGCAAAAGAGCAGAAATAACCTAAAGCTTATTGTGACTAACTAAATAGCTATGATATATCAATACAGTACAATACTACACACACATGAAAAAGTCTGAGATAGAGCTGTAATGAAATAGAACATTTTCCAAGAATCAAGGTTAAATTAAAACCAGAAAACAAAAGGGTAGAATACTCCTAGAAGGAGAAACAAACCA
>NW_007158960.1:0-2805 GCF_000164805.1 Carlito syrichta | reverse complement strand
TCCATTGTTGACAGTAGCTGAGTCACTGAGGGTTAAAAGGTCATTCACAGAGTTTTATTATTCTATTCCCTCCATCTCTTTCATCCACATGGCAAAAATGAGGTGGAAAGCATTTTCACACAGGAGAAAGCCTGGCCTTGATGCTCCCTTAAGTTTTAGTGCTCTCTTTTCTTTGATCTTATGTCTTCCAAGATAGCCAGGTGGCAGGAAGGTTTGGGTTAAAAGTGAGAAACAGGATGGGACCTCACAGATTTCCAGTCAGTCAGGATTTTACAGAACAGATTTTTATAAATCTGTTTTAGGGTTTGAAACACAAGCTAAATTAACTAAAGGATACAAAATTCCTTTGTCACTGCCACTTGTGAGTACATCACTTTGTAAGTTCCATGGTAAAATAGCCTGACTACATTAAAAAAGGTATTCTGTGTCATCTGGTCAGCAATACCTACCATGGAAAGCTCACTTCTGTTCTTATCAATGACAACAAATGTACTATATTCCTTTCATGTGACTATATTCGAAAGCACTGTGTTGCTGTATTCACATAAATAAGATACCCAACAAGTAAACATTTGAAAGACACCATTTATCTCACACACACACACACCAAACACACACACACACACACACACACACACACACACACACACACCCCTAAACAAGAAGAAATATAGTCATTAATAATGCCATGTAATTTACACCCCATGAAGAAAATATAATATAGTAGACTACTAGCACTTAGAAACAAATGAGTGTAGGCAAATTGACATTAATAATTTGTGTTTTGCTATCAGATTGCCATTTGGGTATCCTACACTGTATTTCAGTGTACATTGAAACAGAGAAGAAAAGGCTGCCTCCTAAAGTCCAAAGAACAACAGAAGGATCTCCCACAAAAGTCTAGCTACTTAACAAAGAAATAGACTTTTATGTATAAATACTAGATCAACATGAAAATGGAAAATTATGATTAGTATTAATTTATGTAGAAAAGGCACAGAAATATATAATTGCTTTCAAAGAAATTTTAATTAAAATTATTTTTAAAAGTTTGGTTCCTCGAAATTTACTTGTAAAATGTAACTTATAGAGAATACTCATTCCTTAGAATGTTAGATAAATTAATCCACCACCTTAATACTTGGAAGAAAAACTAAGATAATAATGAATTATTTTTAAAGAATCAGTATTTCGCTCTCTCTCGGTCTCTCTTTCTCTCTCTCTCTCTGTCGCTCTCTCCCTCTCTGCAGCTCTCTCCCCGCCTCTTTCCCACTTCCTCTCTCTCTCTTACTCTCTCTTTTTCTTTTTTCCCATTATAGATCCCCTCTGTAACAGCCCCTTTTAATAAATCTCATGGTCCTGGCAAAAAAAAAAAAAAAAAGAATCAGTATTTCAAAAATGAACTCACTTAAGATTTCTAAGTACAATACAAATATTCACCAAAACTGAAGCAGAAATCAAATTGAACATGGATTTCCTATCATGATAAACTCATGCTTGTTAAATAAAACTCCTTCATAAATTAATTTTGAGGCTATATACAAGGTAAAGGTGACCAATACTTTTGGACCACCATCTCCACCTCCAAAGGTAAGTCAATTTCAGCTATCTGACTTAATAATGATGTCTCACTTTAAAAACAGGATTTACAAATTTAAGTAGCAAAATAAGGGGTAAAATTAGTCAAAGTAGAATGAAAAAGCATGATGATAAATGTATATACAGTGAGATTTCTTCATAGCCATCTCTGAAAAGCATAGATACTTACATTGGTCCTATCAAATTCAGCTTTAGATGATGTTGGTAACAGAGGAATTATGGGGCTTAGAGATGGAGAACTCTCAACAGTGGAGACATATTCAGGATCAGGAACATATAAAACCTATAAGAAAACATTCACACAAAGATTTAGTCAAACTAAAATGTTAACAATCAGATGATATTTTATAGGCAAGCTATATTAACTACGATCTTTAACAACAAATTTAAAAAATACAAATTTTCAAATTACAAGAAATTTATTACCATAACAAGTAAAAAAACTTTACCAAAACAAGTAAATAACATAAAAAAAGAAAGAAAAAGAACATTTAAATTCAGTTTGGACACATTTGATAATACATACTGTTGGAATAGGTAGGGAAAGAGTAATACAATATAGATGTTCTTAAAAACAATTTTGGCAGGACTTGGCGGCCCAGCTTGTAATCCCAGCACTTTGGGAGGATGAGCTGAGTGGATTACCTGAGTTCACGGTTGGCAAGGCAACTTGGCCAGACCTCGTCTCTACAATAAATCAAAAAATTAGCCAGGCATGATAGCGTGCACCTGCAGTTCCAGTTACTTGGAAGGCTGAGGTGGAAGGATAGCATGAGCCCAGGAGGTTGACGCTTGGGTGACCATGAGCATGCCACTGCACTGCAGCCTGGGTGACGGAGACTCCAATTCCAACAGCAACAACAAAAAATGGCAGTAACTAGTAAAACTAAAAATGCACATATCCTTGGACTTAGGAATTTTACTTCTAGGAATTTACCCTATAGAAATACCTACATATTAAAAAAAAATAGGTACGTAGACAAGTGTTTGCTACAGAAGTGTTAACCTTAGCAAAAGAGCAGAAATAACCTAAAGCTTATTGTGACTAACTAAATAGCTATGATATATCAATACAGTACAATACTACACACACATGAAAAAGTCTGAGATAGAGCTGTAATGAAATAGAACATTTTCCAAGAATCAAGGTTAAATTAAAACCAGAAAACAAAAGGGTAGAATACTCCTAGAAGGAGAAACAAACCA
>NW_007158959.1:0-505 GCF_000164805.1 Carlito syrichta | reverse complement strand
TCCCCCGAAGGTGGCAGACTGGGTGACCAGAACCTGGGTTGGCTACAGAGTTGCCACCCTGCTTTGATCACTCTGTGCCCAAGGACCACTATAACTCGGGGCCCCCTGTTCCGTGAGCTCACATGCACCTTTGCCATGGAGCACAAGTGTAGAGGGTGGAGGCAGACCTTCTGGGATGCGTGGACAAAGGGGCTGGATGGACGTACCCAGTGGCCACCTTTGAAACCTCACATGAATGACAGGGTGTAAGTGCATTTCCCCTCTCATACCTGAGGGCAATTTCTCACAGTGGGTGATAGGGGTGGTGGTGGTGATTATTATTATTTGGAATCTGAATTTCACTATGTTGCCCAGGCCTGAGTGTAGGGGCATGTTCACAGCCACCACAGACTCCACCTGCCAGGCTCAAGCAATCCTCCTGCCCAGTGTCCAGGGCTATCTCAAACCCCCAGGCTAAGGTCATCCACTCACATTGGCCTTGGGGAAAGGGAGGGTGTGACTCTCA
>NW_007158958.1:0-481 GCF_000164805.1 Carlito syrichta | reverse complement strand
TAGTTAGCTTACTTGTTATCTAACGTGCTTGCTAGCTTTCTTAACTATCTGACTTAACTCATTAGCTAACAAGGTATCTGGCTGATGCAACAAGCTTACTTCACTCATTAGCTAACTAGCTAGCTAGCTGACTCATCCAACTGACTTAACTCGTTAACTAACTTACTAGCTAGCCTACTCAACCATCTGATTCAACCTATTTGCTAACTAGCTAGCTAGCTGACTCATCCAGCTGTCTTAACCCTTCAATTAACTAGCTAACTACCTAATTCAACCTGCTGACTTAACCCATTTGCTAACTAGCTGGATAGTTGTCTTAAGCAGCTGACTAAATTAGAAAGCTGACTTCACTAGCTGAATTAGCTAGCTTACTTAAATATTTAGCTAGCTGTCTTAACTGGCTTACTTAACTAGTTAACTAGCTTACTTAACTACCTGAATTAAATATTTAGCTAACTATTTAACTAGCTGAATAACTAGC
>NW_007158957.1:0-439 GCF_000164805.1 Carlito syrichta | reverse complement strand
GCCCTGAAACGCCTGATCCAGCTTAAAAACAGCACTGTGCCAAGGGTTGGCACACGGATACCTCATGGCCATCATGGCTCCAGGGAGAAAAAGATAGAAGGTGCTACTGCCCCCAGCAGCTTACCATCTTATCTTGGCTTCAGTATGAAACCTCTTGCATCACACCAGCTGAAATAAGCCAGATGCAAAAGGACAAATCCTGCATGATCCCATTTAAATGAGGTACCTGGAATAGTCAAACTCACAGAGGCAGGAAGTACAGTGGAGGTTTCCAGGGCCTGCAGGGGAGAAGAAGCTGGGAAATTAGTGTTCAATGGGACCGAGGTTCAGTCTGGCAAGAGGAAGTGCTCTGGGGTCAGCAGGATGTCTGCACAACAGTGCGACTGACGCGGAGTTGCCGCTGAATTGCACACTTAAAAACGGTTGCCATGGTAAACGT
>NW_007158956.1:0-315 GCF_000164805.1 Carlito syrichta | reverse complement strand
TGCAGAGAATGCAAACAGTATCTTGCACACCCTCTCTCCTGGCATGGGTTCCTACTGCTTGTCTATGGAAAAGCAGTTTCCACAGAAAACCATCATTGTAGGAGCCAGATAGAAATTCTTTAGAACCAAAGTTCTCTGCTGCCTCTTAATTTTTTCTCATCTTCAAGGAATCCCCTCACACCAGTCTGACCTCTACAGTGGCAGACTCACTCACATAGCCCAATTCATCACCATCCTGTTTTAACAACACTCCACACCATCAGATCAAAGTAAACAAAACCCACAGGTCTAACCCAATCATCAAAGGGAAAGCTG
>NW_007158955.1:0-553 GCF_000164805.1 Carlito syrichta | reverse complement strand
CTCCTGCCAGAAGTGCTAAATATAGTACTATCTACATAACCCATCAGCACAGGGGTGTCGCCAGCCCAAGAATATCTAGGCACGAGGAAGAGTAGCTTTGCCTTCACACTCCAGTGTGGAATCTGACGACACTGCACTTTTCTCTGCAGAGTCAGCAAAGCCACGGATCCTGCAACTTCTAGGTCTTATCTGTCAGAACTCCTGGTTCTGTGAGAATTTCTGGCCCGGCAGTCTCGGAAAGCACTGAGGCAGCGGGTCTATTAAATGAATGCAGTGTCTTGTGAGTCTCTAGAACCAAATGGAAGGATGCTGAGAGCAGGGTCCTCAGCGCACACCACCAGCTACGGGGGAGCAAGTGGAAGTCCACTAAGTCCCAGGCCCCTGCCCCATTTCTGTCAACACGGGATGAGTCAATTGCTGACTTCTCCAGTGCTCTGCGGCACACAGACCACCCATCTTTTGTCACCAGGAACAAGCAACCCCACGAGGCTTTGGCTAAAGGGACAACAGGAAGGCCAGGTGCGGTGGCTCACACCTACAATCCCAGCACTTT
>NW_007158954.1:0-719 GCF_000164805.1 Carlito syrichta | reverse complement strand
TGGTAATACAGTTGTGTGCCACCGTTCCTGGCTAATAATTTATTTTTATTGAAGAGTCAGGGTTTAAAGAAATTGCCCAAACAGGTCTGGAATACCTAGACTCGGGTAATCCTTTCACCTTGGTCACACAAAGAACTGGGATGACAAGCATTAGCCAACTCACCCAGTCCTTGTTTTTTTTATTTTTATAATGTCTGTTTCAACTGGGTGAGTTGTTTCATGGCTATCATCCCTGCGCTTTGGCAGGCAGAGGCGAGAGGATTGCCTGACCCCAGGGCTCCAAGGAAAGCCATGGTACCTAGGCAACACTTGTACCTAGTTGTATTATATCTTGTACTCCACAAGATATAATACAACTAGCCAGGCATGTTAGCCACCTTCTTTTTAGGTGAAAGTCTGAAGTTTCAGCTACTGAGAAGACTGAGGTAGAACAATTACCTGAACCAAGTTGACAGGCTGTGCTGGCCATAAGCATGTCGATGCCCTCAAGTCTGCAAAATAGGGTGAAACTGGCTTAAAAAATAATAAAGAATTAGAATACAGTTTTTTGAAATATACTTCAACCCAGTCTTATTTGTTCGTTCTTTTTTTTTTCTGAGTCAATTTCTCTCTCTGTTGCCCAGGATGGAATGCCGTCGCATGCTCACTGCCACTACAGTCTGAAACTACTAGGTTTAGGTCATACCTACATCTCACACTCCAAGTAGCTGGGGCTACAG
>NW_007158953.1:0-644 GCF_000164805.1 Carlito syrichta | reverse complement strand
GGCCATGAGCATGGCACTGCTTGCCAGCTGGGGAACTGAGCGAATCTGGCAGAAAAATAATTTTAAAAAAACAGGATTTAATTTTTTCGTGTAAATTCCAGCCATGTCTTTCTTTCCTTTTGTTTTCCTGAGTCGGTTTCTCATTCCATGGCCCAGGCTAGAATGCAGTGGCATGCTCAAGGTCACAGTATACTTGACCTACTGGATTCAGGGAATCCTTGTACCTTCACCTCCATGTTGCTGAAACTACAAGCATGTGCCTCCATGCCTAGCTAATATTTTGATTTTTATTGTAGAGAGTCTAACCAAATTGCCCAAACACTGCAAAGAGTCAAACTGCATGTGTCATTGCAAGGCACGAAAGCCTGCCTCTCAAGTCTGTTGAGAAAGTGACAATGATCAGATGGCCCCATTTCTATATGCCTGAATTAGTATCCTTAGCCTACCACCCTACCAGAGCAGGTATCCACACACAGCAAGGCTCCCTGTGCTCTATACCCTCACACATCTAATTACCTGGAGGAACAACCTGAGCCACCACCACTCCCAGGGGTAGAGTTCTTGGTGCTGTGTTGCTCTATCTACTCAATACCCAGACATATTCCCAGGTACCTGGAGCTCTCACTCTCCTGAATTAGGAACTT
>NW_007158952.1:0-694 GCF_000164805.1 Carlito syrichta | reverse complement strand
GATAAGAAGTGTTTTCCCATCCCCCAACAGATATTTGCTACTGTTATCCCATCCCCCTCCCCCCCATAGTTTCCCAGTACCATCCGTCATTTTCTCATAGTATTGCATTGGATGTTCAAGGTCCATTATATGAGTGAGAACATGTGATATTCGGATTTTTGTTTTTGTGAGAGGTCACTCAGTATTATAGACTCTAGTTCCATCCAGGTTGCAGCGAAATTCATGATTTTGTTCTTTTTTATGGCTGCGTAGTATTCCATCGTGTATATGTACCACATTTTTTTAATCCAGTCCTCTTTTGATGGGCAGCATGGTTGTTTCCAGGTTCTTGCTATTGTGAACAATGCTGCGATAAACATACGTGTGCAGGTATCTTTTTTATAGAGTGATTTGTGTTCTTCAGGGTATATTCCCAGTAGGGGGATTGCAGGGTCATATGGAAGGTCAATTTTTAGAGCTTTTAGGAATCGCCACACTGCTTTCCACAGAGGTTGCACTAGTTTACACTCCCACCAACAGTGTAGAAGTGTTCCCTTTTCACCACACCCTCTCCAGCAGCTGTTATTTTTTGAGTTGTTGATAATTGCCATTCTGACTGGAGTTAGGTGGTATCTCAGTGTGGTTTTGATTTGCATCTCCCTGATGATTAGTGAGGTTGAGCATTTCTTCATGTGTTTGTTGGCTGCTCGAATGT
>NW_007158951.1:0-734 GCF_000164805.1 Carlito syrichta | reverse complement strand
TGGAAGCACCTGGTGCTAGTATAATATAAATTATTGGTGAGGCATGGTGGCTCATGCCTGTAATCCCAACACTTTGGGAGGCAGAGGCAGGAGGGTGACTTGAGGCCAGGCATTTGAGACAAGTCTGGTCAACATAGCAAAGCCCTATTCCTACAAAAAATAATAATAAATTAAAAATGAAAAATAACTGCAAATTATAATACATAAATATTTACATTTCAAATATTTTTATTTTATGTATAAATATAACATTTGTATTTGTAAATGTTATATTTGCAAGTATAACATATTTGTAAATATAAACTTATAAGCTGTATGTTAACATGATATAGATATATAATCTATGTTAATCATATAAGCATAAGTTGTATTTATAATTATAGAACTGTAATATGTTATTTTATGAAGATAAATAGTTGCACTAAGGAACATAGTTTATGCCACAGTAAGATGGAGCTACTTGAGGCAGTTGCAAATAAACAGATGCCAAGTAGAAACAAGAGACAGTATCCACAGAACCAGGATACAATGAAATATGGCTGGGTGCAGGGGCTCACGTCTATAATTCCAGCACTTTGGGAGGCTGAGGTGGGAGGACTACTTGATCCCAGGAAGTTGAGGTCAGCCTAGGCAGTATAGTGAGACCTCATCTCTACAAAGGCAAAAAAATTAACCAGGTGCAGTGGCACATGCCTGTAGTCCCATCTACTCTGGAGTCTGAGGTGGAAGGACCT
>NW_007158950.1:0-449 GCF_000164805.1 Carlito syrichta | reverse complement strand
ACAGAGTAGGACCAGTCATTGGTACACCCAACACAGAGAAGGACTAGTATTTTTGCAACCATAACAGAAGAAGGCTAGTCACTCGATCACCATTTATGAAGTAGGAACACTCACTGGGACAACTTTAAAAAGGTGGGCTACTCACTATGGCGACCATTATGCTGGAAGGCCAGTCACTCGAGCATCAATCACTGAGGAGACTCAGTCACTAGAGCAAGCATAATGGAGGACTGTCAGTCACTTGGATATCATTATGAAGGAGTCTTAGTCACTGGAGCAGCTAACACAAAAGAGGGTTTTTCACTGTTGCACTCATAGCAGAGGTGGACCAGTCACTGGAACACTCATAACTGAAAAACTAGTCACTGGTCAACCCATTATGGAGGAGGTCCATTCACTGGGGCAGTTGTCATAGACTACAGATAGTCACTGGGACACCCATCACAGAG
>NW_007158949.1:0-1096 GCF_000164805.1 Carlito syrichta | reverse complement strand
TAAAGAAAAAAATGGGCGCCCTTTCTGGATTTAAGATTAGGAAATAAAAAGAAGTTAAAACAAGCCAAATTGGGATTGTCAGGAGGATGCCTAGGATTTTGTTTTGGAAACTCTTGGTTTATTCCAATCCATGGGAACCTATCCTCTGCTGAATTGTAGCACTTTGCTAACAGTGAATCTCTTTGTTTGACACTGATGTGTCCTTTAAAGCAGCAGTCCGCAACCTTTTTGGCATCAGGGACTTGCTTCATGGATGTGTGGTCAGATTCATAAGGAGCACACCACGTAGATCCCTCGCATATGCAGTTCAGAAGACGGTTCATGATCCTATAAGACTCTAATGCTGTAGCTTATCTGACAGAAGGCAGAGTGGCACTTGCCTGTCACTCACCTACTGCTGTGTGGCTCAGTTCCTAACAGGCCATGAACAATTACCAGTCTTGTCTGGGGCGCAGAGATTGGAAACCCCTGCTTTAACGTACACGTAGCCATTGAGGGCAACATAGTGAGACCTTCTTTCTACAATAAATCAAAAAAAATGTATTGAGTGTGGTGGCATGAACATTTAGTCCTGGCTACTTGGGAAGTTAAGGCGAGAGGATCACTTGAGCTCAGCAGGTCGAGGCTGTGGTGAGCCGTGATCGCACCACTGCATTCCAACCTGGGTGACAGAGTGAGACTCCCAGGACCTATAATTCACCCTTCTTGGACAATTCACAAATGTGTTTCTTTCCAAGCACGTCTCAGAAAACCATAAACTCTTCTGAACTTCCACAGACTGATGATGCAGAGCCTTCTCTTCCAGAAAGTGAAGTACAGACTTTGTGGGTAGATGGTGAACTTGGCCTGATTGTGGCAGAAGGGTGAGCTCTGCTGACTTTTACTTGTTTGTAGTTTAGTTTTTACATTCCTCCTTTCTGATATATATCTATAACACAAAATACACTGCAGTAAAAATCAGGGACTATCAGTGTCCACAGCTCTGCCATGCTTTCTATTCTACCGAACTAAACTCTAGTATGTTCCTCAGTGGTCACTCAAGTAAAGAGTGTGAGCATCTGTTGATACTGTTCCCACAAGCCTGGGGCTGGGCATG
>NW_007158948.1:0-959 GCF_000164805.1 Carlito syrichta | reverse complement strand
AAAACCAGTCTGTACAGATGACTGGTGAGAAAATTCTTCCATGGCCAAACTGGGATGTAGAACCGTGAATGCTGTGTCATAGAGGGTCCCCCAGCAAACAAGAAATTCAGTGTTCTGAGAAATCCCGAAACAAGGGGTTGGTTACCTTAATTTAGGCCAATGTTTTCCAAGCTTATCTGACCACAGAACACTTGAAGTAACACCTACCATCATCTGTGAAGCTACTGTTCTCAGTGACATGCACACTTAGAAAACACTCTACAGGTGTGCATCACCGTGCCCAGCTAATTTTTTGATGTTTGTAGACATGGTGTCTCACCATGTTGCCCAGACTTCTTGAGGTATTTTGACTCAGGTTTCTTTTGTTGGAGCTGAGATTCCATCAAAAGATGGAGAAAAATGGGCCACACTCACATTCCAGATGCTTCACGTCCTTGGCTGAACCAGTCTGGGAATTAAAAGAAAAATCTAGGCCGGCGCTCACTGGCTCAGCCTGTAATCCCAGCACTTTGGGAGGCTGAGGCGAGTGGACTGCCTGAGCCCGTGTGTTCATTACCCGCCCGGGCAATTTAGCGAGACCTCGTCTCTACAATAAATAAAAAATTAGCTGGGTGTGGTAGTGCATGCCTGTAGTTCCAGCTATTTGGAAGACTGAGGCGGAAGGATCTCCAGAGCCCAGCAGGCCGAGGCTGCAGTGGCTGGGAGCATGCTGCTGCACTCCAGTCTGGGCGACAGAGTAAGACCCCCCCCCAAAAAAAGAAAAGAAAATCCAGATCCTGTCTTCTCTGTAGTGAAAAGAGCAAGTGCTGGTGTATGCCGTGTTGCCTGGCACCATTCTAAGCATACCACATATACATACTTTTTTTTGAGTCGGGGGTCTCACTGCACGGTCCAGGCTGGAGTGCCATAGAAGCAAGCCACATATTTAATCCTTATGACAACGGAGTCTGTCTGACTTC
>NW_007158947.1:0-582 GCF_000164805.1 Carlito syrichta | reverse complement strand
CTCTGCAAGGAGCCCGGGCTTGTCTCAAACCTGGGGCCTCAATTCATCCTCTTGCCTCAGGTTCCAAGAGTGCTGGGATGACAGGTGTGATCCTTGTGCCAAGCTTCCACAACCATCGTTGGGCTCCACCGCTGGGCCCACTCCCTTCCATCAACCCGGGAACCCAGAGAGTATGGCTGGAGTCACCCGCAATGCCCTCCCCAGGTGGAGGGCCTGGCTCAGGGGTGTGTCTCTACTGGGGCGCCACCCCTCTACCTGTTTCATTCCCCAGGGTGGAACCACTAGCTTCCCCAAGGTGCTGCCTCGGAGAAAGGGAGGGTATGACTCTGAAACCTTTGGGGACCTGGGGAAGTTATGAGACTCATGCTTGTCTCCTTGGCAATCATGGAGTCTGAGACGGAATTTGGCCTGAACGCATAAGCCCCAGACCAGGCTGACCACAATAGCAAGCCCCCACCATGACCCTAAGCAAAAAGCATAAAACATTGGTTGAGGGTAGGCCTCGGCAGGAGGATTGCCTCCGGCTCAAAAGTTCAAGATCAAGCAAGAAGACCAGGTTGTTGACCAAATGCATAGTCGGTG
>NW_007158946.1:0-634 GCF_000164805.1 Carlito syrichta | reverse complement strand
GACAGAGTGAGACTCCAACTCAAAAAAAAAAAAAGAGAGCTCAGCTAGGATCTCTCCTGGCTTATGCATGCCAGGCCCGGGCTGCCTGCAGTTTGCTGTTGCCCAGAACTTTCAGGCCAATGAGGGGAAGAGAAATAACAAGTCTTGTGACATTGGTGGCCATTGGGTGCTGCAGGACACAGAGAGGGTTCCCAACCCAGTGGTGGGTGATGGGGGGAATCTAAAAACCTCTGGAAGGAGATGGGTGCCATGGCAGATGCCTGTGATCCAACAATTTTGGAGACTCAGGTGGGAGGATCGCTTGAGCCCAGGAGTTTGAGACTACCCTGGGCAACATGGTGAGACCTTGTCTCTACAAAATAAAAAAATCAGCCTGGCATAGTGACATGTGCCTGTAGTCCCAGCTACCTGGAGGACAAGGTGTGGAATTTTTGATCCCAGGAGTTGGAGACCAGCCTGGGCAATATAGTTGGACCTTGTCCCTACAAAAAATAAAGAAATTGGCTGCCTGTGTTCCCAGTTACTCAGAAGACTGAGCTGGGAGGTTCTCCTGAGCCCAGGAGGTTGAGGCTGTGGTGAGCCATAATTGTGTCATGGAATTCGAGACCAGCCTAGGTGAAAGAGTGAGACTCCG
>NW_007158945.1:0-904 GCF_000164805.1 Carlito syrichta | reverse complement strand
CGACATTGGTGGCCATTGGGTGCTGCAGGACACAGAGAGGGTTCCCAACCCAGTGGTGGGTGATGGGGGGGATCTAAAAACCTCTGGAAGGAGATGAGTGCCATGGCAGATGCCTGTGATCCAACAATTTTGGAGACTCAGGTGGGAGGATCGCTTGAACCCAGGAGTTTGAGACTACCCTGGGCAACATGGCAAGACCTTGTCTCTACAAAAAAAAAAAATCAGCCTGGCATAGTGACATGTGCCTGTAGTCCCAGCTACCTGGGAGGACAAGGTGGGGAATTTTTGATCCCAGGAGTTGGAGACCAGCCTGGGCAATATAGTTGGACCTTGTCTCTACAAAAAATAAAGAAATTGGCTGCCTGTGTTCCCAGCTACTCAGGAGACTGAGGTGGGAGGTTCTCCTGAGCCCAGGAGGTTGAGGCTGTGGTGAGCCATAATTGTGTCATGGAATTCGAGACCAGCCTGGGTGAAAGAGTGAGACTCCGACTCAAATAAGTTCTGGAAGAAGTCTTGTTTATTTGATGGCATTTCCCTGGGACTCAGTGTGGGTCCTTTACAGAATGATCCCATCCTGGTTCCGAGGGTGGTGACAGAGCCATCCAGGGGTGGCAATAAAGATGTCAGCTGCTGCGGCAGTGGTTCTGGTCCCCTTGCGTACCTCCTTAACTCACAGATCTCCTAGGAGACAGCCACTGTGAGTTCTTAGGCCCCTTGCCCAGATCAGGGGGCCCAAAGCTCAGAGGGGTGAAGCCTCTTGGCTTACGCCACACAGCCAGGGAGGTAGAGGAGCAGGATTGCACCCCAGGCAGCCTGGGGTGGTGGTGACCCAGCTCTGAAACCCACACTGCCCCACTAAATGTATGTCACCCAACTGGAAAAGGCAACCACGTGATGGCTAGAA
>NW_007158944.1:0-587 GCF_000164805.1 Carlito syrichta | reverse complement strand
TGACACGCAGGTCACTCCCTGGGAGGGAAAGCTCTTTTTTTTGTTTTTTAGAGTTGGAGTTTCACTCCTTTACCCAGGTTGGACTGCAGTGGCACTAAGGCTCATGGCCACCGCAGCCTTGACCTACTGACCTACTGGACTCAGTTGATTGTTCTTCCTCAGCCTTCCAAGCAGCTGGACCCACAGGCATGCACCACCACACCAAGCCAAATTTTTGATTGATTGTAGACATGAGGTCTTGCCAAGTTGCCCAGGTTAGTCTCCAATCCCCAGGCTCAGGCAATACTCTCTCGTTTTGGTTTCCAAAAGTGCTGGAATGACAGGTGGGAGTCATCACTCCCAGCTGATGTTAATTTCTTAAAAGCCTGTGGGTCACAGGCTGCCAAGAGTATGTTGGCAATTTGTGGGCAGTAGCAGTGACAGCAGTGACCCACAGGGCTCCCCCCTTGGCTGCCAGATATCATCTGATGATGGGAAGTAACTGCACAGAGAAGGATGAGACAGAGTTAGAAAGTCACATCCAGGTTGGATTAGCCCACTAATGGTAGGTCCAGGGGCACAGAGTGGCTTGTGGTCCATCCCCCAGA
>NW_007158943.1:0-691 GCF_000164805.1 Carlito syrichta | reverse complement strand
AAACTGGCATAACTAGATAGTTTGATTGCTATCCAAATGACTTAACTAGCTACCTACCTACATAATCCACTTTTTGCTAGCTCAATTAACTACCTACCACCCTAACTAACCTGCTGGCCAGTGAACTGAATTAACTTGGTTAATTAACTTGCTAGCCAGCTGGCTAGCCAGCTGTCTTAACTAGATAACTACCATGCAAGGCAGTTGGCTACCCAGTTGACTTAAGTAACTGACTTAAATAGCTAGCTAGCTGACTTAACTAGCTAGCTACCTAGCTAGCCAGGTGACTGAACTAGTTGACTTAACTATCTAGCTGCCTAGCTAGAAAGCTGGCTGTCAAGATGACTTAAGTAGCTGACTTAACCACCTAGCCAGCTGACTGGCCCACTGATTAACTAGCTGGCAGGTTAACTGGACAGCTGAATTAACTAGCTGTCTTAACCAGCTAGCTAGCTGGCTAGCAAGCTGACTTAACTATCTAGCTAACCAGCTAGCTAGTTGGAAATCCAACTGAATTAACTAGCTGACTTAACTAGCTATCCCACTTCCTAGCCAGCTGACTGAACTAGTTTGCTACCTAGCTAGTCATTTGTCTAGCCAGCTAACTTAACTACTTAACTTCCTAGCCAGTTGGATAGCAAACTGACTCAAGTAGTTGATTAACTATTGAGCCAGATGGCTAACAAGTGAC
>NW_007158942.1:0-388 GCF_000164805.1 Carlito syrichta | reverse complement strand
AACTAGCTGTCTTAACCAGCTAGCTAGCTGGCTAGCAAGCTGACTTAACTATCTAGCTAATCAGCTAGCTAGCTGGAAATCCAACTGAATTAACTAGCTGACTTAACTAGCTATCCCGCTTCCTAGCCAGCTGACTTAACTAGTTTGCTACCTAGCTAGTCATTTGTCTAGCCAGCTAACTTAACTACTTAACTTCCTAGCCAGTTGGATAGCAAACTGACTCAAGTAGTTGATTAACTATTGAGTCAGATGGCTAACAAGTGACTTAACTAGCTCTCTACATAGTTATCTAGCTGCCTAGTCAGCTGAATTAGCTAGCTGACTTATGTAACTGGTCAGCTGGCTAGTCAACAGAGTTAACTATCTCACTACTTAGCTAGTCTGCTGT
>NW_007158941.1:0-822 GCF_000164805.1 Carlito syrichta | reverse complement strand
CTAGTCAGCTGGCTAGTCAACAGAGTTAACTATCTCACTACTTAGCTAGTCTGCTGTCAAGCCACTTGACATAACTAGCTGTCTTACATAGCTGGCCTGATTGTTATTCAGTTGAATTAACTAGCTTGCTATATAGCTAGCCAGCTGGCTAGCCAGTTGACTTAACTAGGTGACTTAACTATCTAGCCATCAGGCTAGACAGCTGACTTAACTATCTAGCTACCTAGCTAGACAGCTGTCAAGCCAGCTGACTTAACTAGGTAACAAAACTTTCTAGCCAGCTGGCTACCAAGCTGATTTAAAAGCCCAGCTACCTAACTAGCCAGCTGGATAGCCAGCTGACTTAACTAGCCAGCTACCTACGTAGACCGCTGGTTTGCCAGCTGACTTAGCTACCTAGCTAACCAGCTGGCTACTGAGCTGACTTAATAAGGCTGTTTAACTAGCTAGCTAACTGGCTAGCCAACTGGCTTAACTAGTTAGCTATCTAGCTAGGCTACTGGCTAGCCATCTGACAACTTGCTGACTTAAAAAGCTGGCAAGCTGACTTAACTAGCTGATTTAACCAGCTAGGTACCTAGCTTCCCAGCTGGCATAGCTAGCTGTCTTAAGTAACTAGTTACCTAGCTAGCTATGTCATTAGCCAGCTGACTTATCTAGCTGATTAAACTAGCTAGCTACCTGACATGACTAGCTGACTTATATATCTAGCTTCCTAACTAGACAGCAGACTTAACTAGCTGAAACAACTAGCTAGCCAGATGACTAGCCATCTGACTTAACTAGCTTTTTAACTAGCTAACCAGCTGGATAGTCAGCTGA
>NW_007158940.1:0-439 GCF_000164805.1 Carlito syrichta | reverse complement strand
CTCCTGCAACCATGGGCCCAGAGCACCAGCCATCTGAACATGGTGCCCTCCTGGAACCCCGGATCCAGAGCCCCGATGATCTCAACCTGGAGCCCTCCTGGAGACCCTGGGCCCAGAAGGGCCCCAGCCCTCCTTTGCCCCGGGCCCAGAATTGTTTTGTCCTCACACAGGGGCCTTCCTGGAACCTGGGCCCATGAAGGGCCCAAGCCCTCTCTCCACGGGGCAATCCTGAAGCCCTGGGCTGAGATGGGCCCAGGCCCCCTCACCCCAGTGCCCTCCTGGTGCCCCAGGAGTTGAGCCTTAGCCCTCTCACCCCAGGGCCCCGCTGGAGCCCTGTTCCCAGAGCCCCAGCCCTCTCACCCTGAAGGCCTCCTGAAATCCCAGGCCCAAAAGCCCAGACCTCTCACAACAGGATCCGCCTGGAGCCCCAGCCCAGGGC
>NW_007158939.1:0-768 GCF_000164805.1 Carlito syrichta | reverse complement strand
TCAGTCAGTATTCCCAGCACCTCTTATTTGAATAGTTCTTCTCTCCCCAGTGGTTGGTGGTGGAGGCTTTGTTGAAGATGAATTGGTTGCAAAAGTGAGGTTTTGCTCCTGGAATCTCTATCCTGTTCCATTGGTCTATATGCCTGTTCTTGTACCAATACCAGGTTGTTTTGATTATTGTAGCTTTATTTGAGTTTAAAGTCTGGGATTGTGATACCTTCAGCTTTGTTTTTTTGTGCTGAGAATTGTTTTGGCTATTCGTGGTCATTTATGTTTCCATATGAATTCCTGTATTTTCATTTCCAGGTCTGAGAAGAATGCTGCTGGGTATTACATTAAATCTATAGATTGCCTTGGTAGTTTTCATTGTAAAGGTCTTTCACTATTTTGAGATATGCTCCATCTATGCCTAGATGTTTGAGGGTTTTTCTCAAGAAGTCTGACTCTGCTCCCCGGATTTGAACTCAGAAATAAACTTCTTTCTACTAGTTCCCTGCCCCTATGATTTAGTGGTATCAAGGGGAGCAGCCGAGAGTACTCAGGTGATAACACCTAGGCTACTTTGTTGCACTATTGAACAGATTGGACTTAGCAAACAAGTTCTTGGAACAGAACTGAAAAGAATTTCTGGGGTGTGTGTGTGTGTGTGTGTGTGTGTGTGTGTGTGTGTGTGTGTGTGTGTGTCAGAGTTTCACTCTGTCTCCCAGCAATTCTTCCGCCTCAGCCTTCCAATAGCTGGAACTACAGGTTTCAATTCCTAAGTCAGCA
>NW_007158938.1:0-4288 GCF_000164805.1 Carlito syrichta | reverse complement strand
ATCAAAATCAACTGTTCCTCCAAGGATGATCTGACTTTTCATTCCATTGACAGGATGTTACAAAGAAAGAAGTCTTCAATGCTCTGAGGGTAAATCACTTTGCAACTATAAGCTTCACTAAAATGATAACACACTATAAGAGGAATCAATGCATGCAAATAAACAGTAAACTAGCATGCTACTCGTTCTAGGAAAAAAAATTTTTTTTAAGCTAATGAAAGAGATATTCATTAGACTCAAGTATGGATGAATGTAGGGATGCAAGGCTGGTAGGTGGCAACAGGTCTAGCAAGTTTCTGCCCAAAGTGAATCACTTAGCAAAGAGAAGAATAAGAACTGAATGATCACAAAGTTACCTATATGAAGTCCACTTGTATACCTAATCCTGAATTGTACCCCACATCTTTAAAATAAAATATTTAAAAATCTAGGTTATCTTCATGATATGATGAAAGTCATGTTATGTTTCTTTTTAGTCATTCAAACTAAAGGTAAGTAAAACTCCTGGAAGATAAGAAATAATGCACCATAAATGTATCAAAGTTGAGAAAAGTACTGTATTCTTTGTGATCTATTGGAGAATGTACAGTTTTCAGAAAAATATTTTAAAATGGATGTCACATAGTAACAAAAAAAGACATTATTTCAATGAATGGAGAGAAAGAGAATAATTAGTTTTCTTCATGATTCTTGAAACCTGGATTCTTTTTGTAGGCTTGGTATATTCCCATATCACTTTATTGCCTTCCTATGGATCAAATCATGCCACCTGCACCTATGGTTAAAACATAATCATAATGCTGTCAATTTATTTGAGATGCCATGATCATGATCAACCTATGGACAAAACACAGAAGAGTTTATTATAACAAAAAATAAGATGCAAATTATGTACAAGTTGGCAATATAAGCATCAAACTGTATTTGATCAAAATCGAGAGCATGATGGGAAGTTGGGAGAGAGGGAAGTTGCACACAAATCTCCACACCCTACGGAGCCCATTACTTGCGTTCAAACTGGATGCACAATATTTAAACACAGTATTGCACACTATAAGCATATCATTTAGAGAAAGCAAGATAAAAAAGCCTTCAAATCACAGTTTAAAGACCAAATAGGAAACATACTTTTAGAAGAAGAGAGCAAAGGAAATGAGCTATATTATCTATCTTTTATAAACAGTCAAGAGCTGTTACTTAAAATTAGATTTTAAAAAGATCAAGATAAAACATATGCAGCACTATTTACAATTCCAAAGAATAGTATATAGTGAAAAAAGAAAATGGTAAGCATTGCTTACCTCAGAAAAGCAGGAGCAGGGTCTGTGGAAAGAAAGAGTTTTTGTTTCCACTTTTTGCCCATCGCACAGTTTGAATTTTCCATGCACACGTGTTGCTTTCAGGTTAGTTTTCTTACTTGCAGATCTCCTTGGATTATGTGTTAAATTAGGTTTCTTTTAGCCAACAGTGGGTGGAATGCCATCAACTCATTAAATTGTAGTTAAATATTAATAAATTATAATTTTTGAAAGAACATAAGTATGCCCATGAAAAACAGAATACAGCACTTGGCTCTATGATCTGTTTACCTAGGAAATAAAATTATTAAAAGAAAAACAATAACAAAGAGTTTCACATTTTCTAAGAAACATTTGGAAAACGTGTTTTACTTGGAAAAGCTTCTTGTAATCAGTCAAGCATAAAGTCAATCAAGATAAACATTTATATTTTCAAATTCATACTACAGCAAATATTTCTATCAAAATGCAATGCACAGAATGTTTTAAAGGAGCTGTTTGTTTTTGACTCCTGTTTTTCTTTCCGTGATTGGCATTGTAAGTCATGGTTGGGGGCATCTTATTAAAAAACGCTACTTGTGGTTTTTGAATGTACAACAGGGGAGAAGTTTTATTCATAATGTGTAGTGTATAGTGATGACCATTATCAGAAGACTCGTCATCAGATTCAAAGAGCACCGTAAAGGGAAAGAATTTAAAGGCTGAAATTCTTCATTTTTAATCATATAGCTGAGTGACATTTAAAACGTTTGATATCATTTAAATATTTGATATTGGGGTTTTTATTTTGACATTTTAAAACTTTATCCGACAATTTCCACTTTTCCTTTGTTTAATTATTACTCTATAATAACTTATTTCTGTCATCTTATTTTATGCTTTGTTTTACACACTTTCTGAAAAGGGGCTTTGGAACAAACATTATTGTCAAACGTTATAAACAACTGAATAAATATGGTCAATTCACTGTTTCATAACGATGCTAAAAGTTCAGGTATAAAGATTAATTTTAAGATATATTAACAATAATGCAGTAATGAGCAATTGTTGAAGTATTTATTTATTTTTTTACTTTGAAGCATATTTTATTTATTTCTTCCTCTTTATTGTATTTTTATTATTAATTAATTAATTAATTTTCTTACTTTAAAGATGTGGGGTACAGTTCAGGGTTGAGTATACAAATGTGCATTATGCAGGTACCCCTGTTGATGAGGTGTGGGCTCCCTCTCCTCGCAGAATGCCACTACTGCCAACCCGTTCCCCCTCCCGGGCAATTTCTCAATACCATCAATGCTTTTCTTATAGTATTTTGATAATTATTCAAGGTCCACTTATGAGTGAGAAATGTAGTACTCAGTTCTTTGTTTCTGTGATAAATCATTCGGTATTATAGAGTCTAAGTCCATCCAAGATGCTATGAAGCTCATAATTTTGTCCTTCTTTATGGCAGTAAAATATTCCATTGTGTATATACACCACATTTTTTTAATTGTCCTCTTTTTTTGCTATTGTGAACAATGCTGCAATCAACAGCCTTAGAAAATGCAGGAGACACCTGCAGGGTGAGGCTGAGCATTTTTTCATGTATCTGTTGGCTTCTCATATGTCTTCTTTTGAGAAGTGCCTATTCATATCTTTTGCCCACTTTTGTTCTTTTCAGCACATTTGAGTTCCTTGTAGATCCTAGATGTTAGGCCTTTGTCAGATGTACAGTTGGCACATATTTTTTCCCAGTCCATGGGTGTCTCCCCTTTTTTCTTGATGGTTTCTTTGGCTTTGCAGAAGCTTGTCATTTGATGAGGTTTCACTTGTGTATCTTATCTCTAATGGCATAGACAGTGGGGTTTTGATCAGGAATTGGTTGCCAGTTCCAGTTTCCATAAGGGTGTCTCCTGCATTTTCTAAGGTTCTTATAGTTTGAGGTTTTATGTTTAGGTCTTTGATCCATTCAGAGTTGACTTTTGTGTATGGTGATAGGTAGGGATCTTGTTTTAATCTTCTGCATGTGGTCAGTCAGTATTCCCAGCACCACTTATTGAATAGTTTCTTCTCTCCCCAGTGGTTGGTGGTGGAGGCTTTGTTGAAGATGAATTGGTTGCAAAAGTGAGGTTTTGCTCCTGGAATCTCTATCCTGTTTTATCCTGTTCTATCCTCTATCTATCAGCTTTGTTTTTTTGTGCTGAGAATTGTTTTGGCTATTCGTGGTCATTTATGTTTCCATATGAATTCCTGTATTTTCATTCCAGGTCTGAGAAGAATGCTGCTGGGTATTACATTAAACCTATAGATTGCCTTGGTAGTTTTCGTTGTAAAGGTCTTTCACTATTTTGAGATATGCTCCATCTATGCCTAGATGTTTGAGGGTTTTTCTCAAGAAGTCTGACTCTGCTCCCCGGATTTGAACTCAGAAATAAACTTCTTTTTACTAGTTCCTTGCCCCTATGATTTATTGGTATCAAGGGGAGCAGCCGAGAGTGCTTAGGTGATAACACCTAGGCTACTTTGTTGCACTATTGAACAGATTGGACTTAGCAAACAAGCTCTTGGAACAGAACTGAAAAGAATTTCTGGGTGTGTGTGTGTGTGTGTGTGTGTGTGTGTGTGTGTGTGTGTGTGTGTGTGTGTCAGAGTTTCACTCTGTCTCCCAGCAATTCTTCCGCCTCAGCCTTCCAACAGCTGGAACTACAGGTTTCAATTCCTAAGCCAGCATGTGGAGGGTAGAGGGTCAGGGTGGAGAGGCCACACCAACTCGACTTGGGACCCCAGAGCAGGTACTGGCTCATCCCCGAACTCACTAGATCTTGCCTCTTTTCTGTCTGCTTCCAGGATGGCACTGCTGGGACGCAGTCTCCACGGTGACCAAAGTGCACCGTCCACCAGGGGACGGAGGGATCTTCTTGTACCCAGTCAACCATATGAGCCCTAAGTGCGAGGCCATGCTTTTTTCCCCGGACTGCTGATCTGGTAAGCTCCTGCCTCACACCCAG
>NW_007158937.1:0-715 GCF_000164805.1 Carlito syrichta | reverse complement strand
CATCACTCCCGCACACTCCTGTACCCATTTTCACTTTTGAAACTGCTACTCACATCCCAAAGGCTGAGATGGTTCTCTGGGGGCATGAGTCTGGCCATCTCTTCAATTGCTGGCATTGGAATTCAACTGTTTTCCTTCCACCATACCTTGCCGCTTGTGTGTTTGCCATCTCAGGCAGTGAGCAGATGAACTTGTCTGTAATACATTTGGGGCCCTGTGTGAGGAGCTGTGCATTATGAATGGATTAGTCTCTCAGTCTGGTTTCCAACAAACAGAAGAGTTGGCCGTGGCTGTGCATAAGGACTTGCCTGTTCATGATACCAGGCAGGATGGCAGCCACTTGTAGTCATTAGCTGCTTGTGGCTTGCTGATCCTGTGGCTGGGACTCCAGGGGCCTCCCAGCAACTGCCAGGAAGAATTTGCCCCAGGGAATTTTCCTCCTTTCCCCTTTATGGCATCAGTTGTCTATAATGCTTCAGTGTTGCCAGGAAATCGGCACTTGGCACTGGAGGAGCTGACGGACATCAAAGTCTGGATAAGTCAGCCGGAAGTGCACCCAGGAAACCTCTGTCTCTGCCATTCGGACATTGTACCCTGTGGACCACATAGAAAAGATACAATAAAATATGGTATGAAAGATTTAAAAGATGGCAAACGTGTGTAGGGCACTTTCCATAAATTGAATTCGCAGGCCTGGAGGCTGCTCTGGGTGAGT
>NW_007158936.1:0-721 GCF_000164805.1 Carlito syrichta | reverse complement strand
CTTGTGGCTTGCTGATCCTGTGGCTGGGACTCCAGGGGCCTCCCAGCAACTGCCAGGAAGAATTTGCCCCAGGGAATTTTCCTCCTTTCCCCTTTATGGCATCAGTTGTCTATAATGCTTCAGTGTTGCCAGGAAATCGGCACTTGGCACTGGAGGAGCTGACGGACATCAAAGTCTGGATAAGTCAGCCGGAAGTGCACCCAGGAAACCTCTGTCTCTGCCATTCGGACATTGTACCCTGTGGACCACATAGAAAAGATACAATAAAATATGGTATGAAAGATTTAAAAGATGGCAAACGTGTGTAGGGCACTTTCCATAAATTGAATTCGCAGGCCTGGAGGCTGCTCTGGGTGAGTAGGAGAGTGAGTGGTGAGTGAGTGTGAAGGCCTAGGACATCACTGTACAGTGCTATCGACTTATAAACACCGTACACCAAGACTGCACTCAATTTATACAATATTTTTCTTTCTTCAATAATAAATTAACCTTAGCATACTGCAACATTTTTTACTTTATGAACTTTTAAAACTTAGCTTCATAAAGTGAGTTAGAGAGAATTCTTTCCTTCTCGAATGCCTGGAATATTTTCAAAAGGGTTGATATCAGCTCTTCCTTATATGTCTTGCAGAATCTAGCTGAGAAACATCTGGCTTAGGGTTTGTTGTTGTTGTTGTTGTTGTCTTTGTCGTCTGTTTGTTTTTGGCAGGGACCAAAGCAA
>NW_007158935.1:0-384 GCF_000164805.1 Carlito syrichta | reverse complement strand
CAGAAAGAACAAAGATGGAGGTATCACACTTCCAGACTTTAAACTTTATTACAAGGCTGCAGTGACCAAGACAGCACAATATTGGTACAGGAATAGGCGCATAGACCAATAGAACAAGGCAGGGAATCCAGAATTAAAGCCGTGGTCTCTCAACCAATTCATCTTTAACAAAGCCATCAATAACAAACAATGGGAAAAGGAAAACATATTTAACAAACGGCGCTGAGAAAACCAGCTAGCCACATGCAGAAGAATGAAACTGGACTCCTACTTATCACCATATACAAAAAATACCATGGATCAAGAAATTGAATGTAAAACCTCAAACTATAAGTCTCTTAGAAGAAAACTTAGGGAGCAGCCTCCTGGATATCAGAGGAGGCA
>NW_007158934.1:0-696 GCF_000164805.1 Carlito syrichta | reverse complement strand
TAATAAATCTACAACTTCATACAAATATGAATAAGAAAGAAAGTTAACTTACAACTGTACTGTAATAGGTCTTTGCTTATTTCCAGAGATACCTAGAAGCCTGTTATTACACTTGGCCATAATAAAGGCAGTAAGTAGGTTAACTAACTAGCTAATTAATGATTTATAGTGAGTTGTTTAAAGTTCAAAATCCCTGGGTAGAATCTAGGTCCAGTTTGCTTATTGGTGAGTTGCACCTGAGATAATCAATTAGATATCTTGTCTCTGCCATGAACAAAGATGGGCATAAAAGACCAAAAGAATTTCCACTCTCAGCATTCCTGGACCAAGATTCATCCCACATATATTAGCAGTTTCATACAAGATGAAGCACATCTTTGTGCAAATCAGAAATTTAGGAGCTTGTTCATCAATGTCTCTTGGTCCCCCACTGCTTATTTGAATTATATTTTTCATGTGGTATTATATTCTTTGCCTTCATTTATTTATTTTATGAAGCCATATATACATGGGGAGCCCCCCCAAAACCTAACTTTTGAAAAGTTGTTTGAGTTATTGAACTCATCACTTGCTTTGAACAAGGGCACTAGTACATAATGGAAAGAAAAGAGTAATTTCCTGCAGTAGATTCTAGGGGAGTGAATGTTTTGCAAAGAGAAAGGCTCTTTTGGAAGCATTCCTAACATTTCAAAAACA
>NW_007158933.1:0-868 GCF_000164805.1 Carlito syrichta | reverse complement strand
TCCAGTTTGATTATTGGTGAGTTGCACTGAGATAATCAATTAGATATCTGTCTTTGCCATGAACAAAGATGGGCATAAAAGACTGAAAGAATTTCCACTCAGCATTCTGAACCAAGATTCATCCCACATGTATTAGCAGTTTCATACAAGATGAAGCACATCTTTGTGCAAATCAGAAATTTAGGAGCTTGTTCATCAATGTCTCTTGGTCCCCCATTGCTTATTTGAATTATATTTTTCATGTGGTATTATATTCTTTGCCTTCATTTATTTATTTTATGAAGCCATATATACATGGGGAGCCCCCCCAAAACCTAACTTTTGAAAAGTTGTTTGAGTTATTGAACTCATCACTTGCTTTGAACAAGGGCACTAGTACATAATGGAAAGAAAAGAGTAATTTCCTGCAGTAGATTCTAGGGGAGTGAATGTTTTGCAAAGAGAAAGGCTCTTTTGGAAGCATTCCTAACATTTCAAAAACAAATGTGAACGAAAATGAAGCTGAGCATTTCAGCAGAAGTTCAGTCTAGGCTGTCTCTGCAGCACAAGTTGAGAAAGGTTTTAAATGCAAAGTGTATTTGGGATGTGTATGATATAAAAGTAGGAAAGGGTGTGTTAATATAGGAAAGGGAAAATGGAGCACAATGAAGGTTATTTTCTTAATCTGGTTACTAGATGAGGCAACTGGAACTTAACACTGTTGAGTGATTCTGGGAAATGGTTTGCCCATCTATCTTTCCATTTTCAAAATAACTTTTTAAAATGCTTTTGACGTTCAAACATTTAAATAAAAACAACACTTTTACCTCCTTTAGTGCTTGTCAAAGTGTTAGATTTACACAACGATTGTGAGAATTTCCTGTAACGA
>NW_007158932.1:0-1055 GCF_000164805.1 Carlito syrichta | reverse complement strand
CGTTGGTTCGTCTGTAGTTGTGGTCTATTGTTTTTATCTGTTTCAGTATAGGCCTCTCTCTCTATTTGTTGGCACACTCGTTTGTTTCCCCCCTTACTCCTCTATCTCTCCACCTGCCTCTTCAACCCACTGTCTGCTCCATTCTC
This sequence comes from Carlito syrichta, assembly GCF_000164805.1. Classification (NCBI taxonomy): domain Eukaryota; kingdom Metazoa; phylum Chordata; class Mammalia; order Primates; family Tarsiidae; genus Carlito; species Carlito syrichta. Next base: position 909 of record NW_007158932.1, on the reverse strand, counting down.
TCCCGTCTGCTAACCACATTTTATTTCAGGGAGTAAACCTACAGCCCCACAGCATGGACAGATTCCAAGGCAGTGGGAAGTGGGTTCCAGATTATTCACATACCTGTCAGCGAATACCAGGACCTGCAGATAGATTTTGAATCACATCTCCCCACTTAAGTAAATCTCAAAACTGCAAAAAGGACCACCCCAAACCTACAGTGCAACTCCAGAATTGAACAAAGTAAGAGGGCATACATAAAGAATAGGAGATTGAAAAAACAGAAGTAAAACCAATCCCTTTACCCCTGAATAACAGAATTAAAGAAGACGGTGATGTGGAGGGAAGGAAAAAGTAGGGCAGGGGAAAAACTGCACAAAAGAAGAAAAACCGAAAGAAGAATATAGGTCTCACACAGACCCCTGGGAAATCAGATACTGAGAAAACAGATTCTGGAACACAAACAATGAAAAGCCCACAGAATGACTGGTTACATGCAACAAACCCAGACATCAAGACATTAATGGGGAGAATTTAAAAAATTGAGGAGAGACAAGAGAAAAATAGGAAAGAGCTGATGTTAGAAATGACAGCAGTAAAGAATACTGTGATGGAAATGAATAACAGACTAATAAGCATGGAAAGCAGAAACAGTCAAGCTGAAGAAAGAATCTCAGAGCTCGAAGACTAAAACACAGAACTAACCCAAACTGTCAAAAGCATAGAAAAGAAGCTCAAAAAGACAGAACAAAACCTGCAAGAGATGAATGATCACTTCAAGAGACCAAACCTAAGAGTAATTGGACTTCCTGAGGCAGAGAGAGAAACAGAAGCCACACTGGAACAAACAATTCATGAAATCATTCAAGAAAACTTCCCTCATCTCATCAAGAATGAAAAAATTCAAACACAAGAGATTCAGAGAACCC
>NW_007158931.1:0-753 GCF_000164805.1 Carlito syrichta | reverse complement strand
TTGGGCTGGAGACCAGAGTAAACCCCAACCTCGACCCCAAGCAAAACCCAGAAAACCTTGGATGAGGGCAGGCCTTGGTGGGAGGATAGCCTCTGCCCCAGATTTCAGGACCAGGCAGGAAGACCAGGATGTTGACCAAATGGAAAGCCTGTGATTGCAGCAGTTTTGGAGGCCCAGGCAGAAAGAATGGCCAGATTTGGGTGGTTTGAGAGCAGCCTGGGAATTCTAGTGAGAAAATAAAAGAAAGAAAGAAAGAAAGAAAGAAAGAAAGAAAGAAAGAAAGAAAGAAAGAAAGAAAGAAAGAAAGAAAGAAAAGAAAGAAAAAAGAAAGCAAGAAAGAAAAAATAAAAGAAAGAAAAGAAAGAAAAAAGAAAACAAGAAAGAAAAAAGACAGACAGAAATCTATTCTCCTGCAAACCTTCTGCCCTCTGTCCTTCTGCCCCCAACCCTTACACGTGAGGGTCCCCCAAGCTTGAAACGTTTCAGCCCTAACCTCTGGTGCTCAGTCTTGTCATCCCAGTGCTTTGGGGGGCAAAGGCTAGCGGCCAGCCCAAGCCCTGGGGCCAAGACCGGCCCAGGTGCCGCGGCGAGATTTGTCACTACCCTCTATCCCAAATGACCAGACGTGGTGGCATGCACCTGTCACTCTAGCTTCTCAGAAGCCCCAGGAAAGGCTTGCTGGAGCCCAGCAGGCTGAGGCTGGAACAGCCTGGAGTGAGGCAGCACCCTCCAACCTGGGAGATGGAGTAGGAC
>NW_007158930.1:0-707 GCF_000164805.1 Carlito syrichta | reverse complement strand
CAGCCCTCACTATGTTGCTCAAGCTGATTGCAAAGTACCCAACTCAGCCCAGCCTCCCAGAGTGCTGAGATTCCAGGCATGGGCCGCACTGCCAAGCTTCTGGTTCATTTTTGATGAAGGATCAAGGCTGTGTTCAGGGTCTCAGCCACTTCATCCCAGCAGTTGGGAGTCTGAGGCCATTGGCTGGCCCCAGTCCACAGGCCGAGACATGCCTTGGCAACTCGGCGAGTCCTCGTCTCTACCCTCCGTTCCAAATGAGCCAGGTGTAATGACACATGCCTGTTGTTCTGGCTCCTCAGAAGGCTGGAAAAAAGCTTGCTGGAGCCTGGCAGTCTGAAGTTGTGGTGGGCAGGGGCGAGCCACCGCCCTACAGCCTGGGTGACATAGTGAGACTCTGACTCAAAGAAAAAAGGAAAAAGGAAAAAAGAGTATTCATTTTTGTATGTAGTTGGCATCATCCTGAACAGACAGAGGTCATTTGGGAAGGAGGCCCTAGTCTTGGGCCTAGAGTTCCCAAAAGATGGATGATTGGCAGACAATTGAGCTGTGGCTTTGGGAAGCTGAGGTGGTGGAAAACTGGAGACTGGGAGTTGGAGACCTGCCTGGCCATGTACGAGACCTCGTCGCTCCAGGAACACAAACACAGGAGTTGCTCCTGGTAGTCCCCTCAGTTCCATCTACACGGGATCTGGCAGCCTTCATCCCAG
>NW_007158929.1:0-956 GCF_000164805.1 Carlito syrichta | reverse complement strand
CGCAAGCTTGCCAACCACCTGTCCGACTCTCTACATAGCCAGCAGGCTAGCCAATTGACTTAACTAGCTGACTTAAAAAAGTATCCTCTGGCCAGCAAGCTGACATATGTAGCTACCTATCTACCTAGTCAGCTGGCTAGACAGCTGACTAAACTAGCTGACTAAACCAGTTAGCTAGTTGGCTAGCCAGCTGACTTAACTCACTGACATCATTAGCTAGCCAGGTAGCTATCTAGCTGACTTAACTAGCTAGCTATCCACCTAGACAGTTGGCTAGCCAGCTGTCTTAACTAGCTGAATTAACCAGCTAGCCAGCTGGCTAGCAAACTGACTTAACTAGCTTGATACCTAGCTAGCCAGATGGCTATCCAGCTGACTTAAGTAGCTGACTTAACTAGCAGCTACCTAGCTAGCCAGCTGACTTAATTAGTTAGCTAACTAGCTAGCTATCTAGTTAGTCAGCTGTTTTAGTTATCTAACTAGAAAGCTACATAGCTAACAAGCTAACTTAAATAGTAAGCTGTCTTGATAGCTAGCTGACTTAACCAGCTAGATAACTAGTTAACTTAATCATTATCTAACGTGCTAGCTAGGTGACTGAATCATCTGACTTACCTCATTAGCTAATGAGCAGGCTAGCTGACTCATCCAGCTGATTTAACTCATTAGCTATCTAGTTAGCTAGCTGACCATCCTGCTGAATTAACTCGTTAGCTATCTAGCTAGCTAGCCTACTCAACCAGCTGACTTAATCCGTTTGCTAACTAGCTAGCTAGCCAATTCAACCACCTGACCTACTCCTTTAGTTATCTAGCTAACTACCTGACTCAACCTGCTGACTTAAAACTTTAGCTAACTAGCTAGCTAGCTGTCTTACCCAGCTGACTAAATTAGAAGCTGACTTATCTAGCTGACTTAGCTAGCTTACTTAACTAGTAACTAGCTGACTCAGCTGG
>NW_007158928.1:0-608 GCF_000164805.1 Carlito syrichta | reverse complement strand
TGAAATCTAGATAGGAAGGAAGGGAAGAGGGGGAGGGGAGTGAGGAAGAGAATGGGGGAGGGAGGGAGGAAGGGAAGAGGGAAGGGGGAAGGGCCGAGAGGAGAGGGTGTGTGTATCATTAAGTGTGCGTTACAGTTCAGGAAAGTGTGTCAAATGCTTACATATGTGGGTCAAGAGAGAGAGAGAGAGGCACAAATAGAAAGTTAGGTGAAGAGAAAAGGAAAATGCATGGAGCAACCCCTTTATGTCCCCTTCCACTCTGGGAGCAGGGACGTATTCTGAATAAATCCTTAGTCTCTCTCTCTCTCTCTCTCTCTCTCTCTCTCTCTCTCTCTCTCTCTCTCTCTCTCTCACACACACACACACACACACACACACACACACACACAAAAGAAGCTGGTTGGCCTGACTTATAACAATCATGTCTTTTCCAATAGTCATATATAAGAGGAAGTCATGTTTTGGAAAAATTCTGAAAGGAAGTCAAGCTTCATTGTCTCTGTTTCTCTCTATAATCTATTCCCCATAGAATTCTTTCAGAGAGGTCTTCCTAAAGCCCAACACTGAAAGTGCCACATCCCACTTCAGTCATACCTTCTGCTAGCCCT
>NW_007158927.1:0-610 GCF_000164805.1 Carlito syrichta | reverse complement strand
TATTACTGAGTGGGATTGTTACAGTTTTATCTCTGTCATGCCCCGGGCATATGTAAAAGTACCAGTACCTGCCGCTAGTGCCTCCCTGGGTTAATTTCATTGAATAGCAGCAGTGTGGTAGAATTGGGTCAGATCTCCAGTCATGACTGGAAACCATGTGTGTGGGGGGGTCATGTTTGAAGCTTGCCAAATGACATCACTGGTGGAAAGGTCTATAACCTGCCAGGTTAAGTTCACGGGTTGGTGGGGATTGGGGCTTGCCCGGAAGGATCCTAACCCTGTCATGAAGAAGCAGAAGAAGAAGTACAACATAGTCTTAGCTTTAGAGGATTGTCCTTGTCCTATTTGCTTTTCCATTCTGGCACGTAGTCCTGCGGTACTGCAAACGGCTCAGCTGGTCGGACATGGGTGCAGTGGATCCACAGGATGATGCCATCTACCTTGAGTGTGGTGGGTATAGTTAAGATGACAACATAGGGCCCTTTCCAGCGTGGCTCCAGTGTCTGGTGCTTGTGGCGGCGGACGTACACCCAGTCTCCTGGTCTATAACGGTGAGGGTCCAGGGGTGGCCCGGTTTCATAGAGAGCCTTTAGAATGGGCCACACCTGTT
>NW_007158926.1:0-767 GCF_000164805.1 Carlito syrichta | reverse complement strand
CCTCCCCAGTAGCTGGGATTGCAGCACATGCCTCTATTCCCTACTAATTTTCATTTTTAATTTTTTTTTGTAGAGATGGAGTATCACTATGTTGCACAGGCTGATCTCAAACTCATGGCCTCAAGTTATCTTCCTGTCTCAGTTTCCCAAAGTGCTGGGACTACAGGTGTGAGCCTACATTTCCCATTAAAAAAATTCTTATCAAACATTAGTTTACATAATAGGTTGTGGGTGACAATGGGCATATTTATTTGGATTTATTTAATGTCAGTAGTTTAGAATGTTTTTATTTTGTATGTGTGGAAAAGATGGGCTTATTAGATGGCTGAATAGTACTGTGGGTCAGATCGAGACACCACCTACATTATTGAGATTGATCATCATGAGATGCTGGTTAGGATCAGTCTCTTTCAATCAGATCACATATGTAAATAAGCAACCACCCTTTGATTGACTGCTGATGATCCTCAGAGGAAACACTGAATGTTTTGCTTTTCTGGCTGTCTTAGTGCTCAGAGAATGTTAATACAAATGAACTCAGTCATGTATTTGAGTAAGCTGTCACAGCAAAGGAATTTCCAAAGCTTTTTGATTAAAAGGTGTTTGAATGTCGGCATGATCAATATATGGGCTGATGTTTTATTTCAGCAAATATGAAGATGTATTATCCCTTGAGGTTTGTTTTTAACCTCACTTTCACCTCCATTAATATTAACTCTGTAGGTCAGTAAATCTTGATATTCACTTCAACAGAAGTCAATATCTTC
>NW_007158925.1:0-803 GCF_000164805.1 Carlito syrichta | reverse complement strand
GATTGATCATCATGAGATGCTGGTTAGGATCAGTCTCTTTCAATCAGATCACATATGTAAATAAGCAACCACCCTTTGATTGACTGCTGATGATCCTCAGAGGAAACACTGAATGTTTTGCTTTTCTGGCTGTCTTAGTGCTCAGAGAATGTTAATACAAATGAACTCAGCCATGTATTTGAGCAAGCTGTCACAGCAAAGGAATTTCCAAAGCTTTTTGATTAAAAGGTGTTTGAATGTCGGCATGATCAATATATGGGCTGATGTTTTATTTCAGCAAATATGAAGATGTATTATCCCTTGAGGTTTGTTTTTAACCTCACTTTCACCTCCATTAATATTAACTCTGTAGGTCAGTAAATCTTGATATTCACTTCAACAGAAGCCAATATCTTCAGATTTATGAATTATTAATCTTAACCAACCTGAAAAATTGTGTGAATTGTTTTTTTTACTACAGAAAATAAAGACTTCTTTTTTCTCCTCTTTTTTCTTCAGACTCTCTCTCTTTTTTTTTTTGAGTTGGAATCTCACTCTATCACCCAGACTGGAGTGCAGTGGCCGCTCCCGGCCACCGCAGCCTCACCTGCTGGGATCTGGCAATACTTCCGCCTCAGCTTCCAAGTAGCCGGAATTACAGGAGCGCGCTACCACGCCTGGCTAATTTTTTAATTTTATTGTAGAGATGAGGTCTCACCTGCCCAGGCGGGTCTCGATCCCGCTGGCTCAGGCAATCCACTCACCTCAGCCTTCCAAAGGCGTGGGATTACAGGCTGAGCCACTGAGTCCAGCTTCTTCAGACG
>NW_007158924.1:0-666 GCF_000164805.1 Carlito syrichta | reverse complement strand
GCCCCCAGAATTTTCCTGGGCATTTGGTATCCAAGTTCCCTTGAACAAGACACAGTAATAATATGGGGATGTACAAGCCAAGATTCCTGATTAAACCTCATCAAGAGGTCCTGTATACTTCAGCGAATGAGAACTCCAAGAACTCAGATTCCCTTTTCGTTCTCTGCAAGATTCCTTGATTTTCCCTGTCCATGTTTATTCCAAAACTCTGTATACAAAAAAACAGATGCCCACAAGTTTCCAAAGGATGGGGAATCTGTGATTCCTGGTTACCTTTAAAAATACTTACTAAACATTTGGCAACTGTAAAACACTCGGTCCCTTCAAAATAAAAAGACAGGCAAGCGCTGGAAAGGGTGTTTCTCCCCCTACTCACCCCCAGGTACCCCGCAGTCATAACTTCACCTGTGGAAGAGGAGGTGTACCTGCAGCTCTGCGTGGACCAGTGCACTGCCCAGAAATGTGAGTCTCACTGTGTTGCCCAGACTCATCTTCAACCCTTGGCCTCAAGAAATTCTCCCACCCCAGCCTTCCAAGGTGCTGGAATTACAGATGGCACAGAACCATAGCTGCCACAATCCCAGCAGGGGACCAAGACTGCATACTGCTGAATAGACAGACTGTAAAGCCGAGGGAAAAGTGAACAAAGCCAGAAGACCCTCGTAA
>NW_007158923.1:0-679 GCF_000164805.1 Carlito syrichta | reverse complement strand
GAAGGAAGGAAGGAAGAAAGGAAGAAAGAAGAAAAAAAGGAAGGAAGGAAATAAAGAAAGAAAAAAAGAAAGGAATCCATTCTCCTGGAGAGCTTCTGCCCTCAGTCCTTATCCCAGCCTCCCCCACATGTGAGGGTCCCCCAGTCTCGGTAACTTCCATCCCCAAAATCCACAATGGCTTCTCCTCTATGGTGTGAGAAATCCCGAGGCTTCCTCTTTGTGTTCATGACAGCTCTCCTCTCTGAGGTGAGAAAAGTGCCTGAGGCAGGCTGACCCTCCGGCTCGACTACGAGGACCTTCCAAAAAGAAAGTCCAGGGAAAGACCCCTCACCTGGCATCATTTCTTCACGCCAAATCCATTTTTCCTGGCTCAAACGACTATCGCCCTTTGAACACACTACCTGCAGTTGAGTATCTGTGTACGATTCTGATGTTTTTGGAGACAGGGTCTGGCTCTGTGGCCCAGGCTGGAACACGATTGTCATTCACCACCAGTCTCATAATCGTGGCCTCCAGAAAGGCTAGGATAACGTGCACCCCACCCCAGACCTCCTGTTTGGATGGGTGTGGAGATCAGGCGTCCCAATGATCAGGCTGACCTTGAGATCCCGGGCTCCAACCATCCTCTTGCCTCGGGCTTCTCAGAGAGCTGGGATTCCAGGTATGAGACACTGCACCA
>NW_007158922.1:0-696 GCF_000164805.1 Carlito syrichta | reverse complement strand
TGGAATACAACCATCTCCATTCACTTATATATTATCTGTGGCTGCTTCCACACTATGAGCAGAGAGTAAGTAGATGTCACAAAGACTGTGTGGTCTGTACAGCATACAGTATGTGGCCCTTTGCTATTCAGATATTTTCAGGAAAAGTGTGTGACACCTGCCATGCAAAACTAAAGATGAATATATCACAAAAATATAATATTGACAGAAAAGATTAAAATTGACATTATGACATCTTTTCTATGGAGTTTGTAGCAACAAAAACATACATGTAATAACAAAACAACACTATACTGTTTATGCAGGAGTGCATGTGTGTTGAAAATATAATGCACACAAATGTATAGTACCTGTCAGTATAATGCATAGGAAAAGTATAAAAACATACATGAGTAGGAGAAATTCTTAAGGTACGTATTATTATTATTTTTGAGTGAGTCTCACTCTGTTGCACAGTTTGGTGTACAGTAGCATACTAATGGCCACTGCAGTCTTGATCTGCTAGGCTCAGGCGATCCTTCCACCTCAGCCTTCTAAGTAGTTGAACCACAGGCATTTGTCACCTTGTTCAGCTATTTTTTTAAAAATTTATTGTAGAGATGAAGTCTCGCTGAGTTGCCCAGGTTGGTCTCCAACCCCTGGGCTCAGACAATCCTCTAGTCTTGACCTTCAAAAGTGCTGGGATTACAGGCTTGG
>NW_007158921.1:0-804 GCF_000164805.1 Carlito syrichta | reverse complement strand
GATAGAAGTTTTCAATCACCAGAAACAGTCTAGAAGAGAATGTCAGTGCCATTTTTCATGAAGTGGGAAGCTGGTTCTCTGAAGTCCCAAAGATTCTAGGAATGGTCTTGCAAAGTACCCTGGATGTCACTGCCTCCTCATGGTCCATTTCTGAAAATGAGATACTACCCTCTAGGTACTATAAACTGGGTAACTTCTGTATTGGACTTTAAGTTCCTGAGCATGGACCCAAACAACAGTGGCATCACTAGGCTCCAGTTGGGCTCTAGCACTTAAATATTCTTCACTTCCTGATTACAAATTACCACAATCACAACACTGAAAAAACAAATCATATTTTCCCCATACTTACAATGCTTAGCAATGAAAAAGGTGGCTACAAATGCTATGAAATATGTGTACCCAAGAGCTTATGTTCTAATTTATTTTCAATAGAGCAATATAAAATCACACAAAAAAGCATTTACCTTTGGAGACTGACAAGGATTGCATACAAAAAAATCAAATTGACAGAAAAAGCAAATCTCTTATTCCTAAAGAGTAGTATAATTTAAATTTTTATACTATGAAATCATTTTAATGATGTTTTAAAAAATGAAAATCTGCTTTTTAAAAAAGTCAGGTCGTGAGAAAGTGTTTAATGAAATTCCCAGTCCTACCAACAGAAAGTAACCTCTGTTATCTGCTTCTGTGTGTACTGCCAGTCAACTTCTATGCAGGTGTATATTGGAGTATTTAAGTTTTTTTACTTTTTAAATTAGAAACAGACACACAATAACTACCATTTTGGTTTTTATTCAATAC
>NW_007158920.1:0-852 GCF_000164805.1 Carlito syrichta | reverse complement strand
CCGATTGTCTGCCGATCCACCATCTTTTGGGAACCATAGGAACCAAGTCTGAGACCTCCTTCCCCAATGATGTCTCTGTTCACGATGAACCCAACTCCATACACAAATGGATGCTCTTCTTTTCTTTCATTTTATTTTTTTTTTTTTTGAGTCGAAATATCACTCTTTCACCCATGCTGGAGTGTGGTGACTCGCTCCTGGCCAGTGCAACATCGGCCCACCAGTCTCTGGCGAGCTGTACCACACAGGGCTTCCAATAAGCCAGAATGACAGACTGTGCACCAACACACCCGGCTCACTTGTAATGGAGGGTGTAGAGATGAGTTCTCACAGAGTTACCTGGGCTCATCTCATACCCACGGACTCTGGCTAGCTGCTGGCATCGGTCTTCCAAAGTGCTGGGATGACAAAGTTGAGCCCCCGAGCCTAGCCTCCATCCTTCGTCGAAAACAAACCAGAAGGTCAGGCATGGCAGCCCACGGCTGGAATTCCAGTGTTCTGGGAGTTCGAATAAGGAGGATGGCTGTAGTCCAGGAGATCCAGGTCAGCCTGGGCCATGCAGGGATAACCCGTTTCCGCATCTATCCAAACTGGGGGTCTGGGGTCATGGTGCCCGTCATCCTGGACACTCCAGAGACTGAGGCTGGACGATCACTGGAGCCCATGATTTTGAGGCTGGTGATGAATGACGGTCGTGTCCCTGGGCTCCTGCTTGGGCCACAGAGCCAGACCCTGTCTCCAAAATCATCAGAATTGTACACAGATTTTCAACTGCGTGTGGTGTATTCATAGGGCGACTGGCTTTTAGAGACAGAAATATGGGACTTGGGGGAAGAAATATTGCCGGGTGAA
>NW_007158919.1:0-5252 GCF_000164805.1 Carlito syrichta | reverse complement strand
CACCCCTGTCCCCACAGATGGGGCTACCCAAAAATTGACACCTTCCAGTCCCAACCCCCAAAAATGACTGTACCCACTTTAGTGCAGGAGTTCCCGAGCCTCCCTGGTGGAGTTCCTGCTGGTTTTCCTCTCCAGGGTGAGAAATGTGCCCCAGGCAGGCTGGCCCTCTGACTTGGCAATGGGGACCTTATGTCAAGAAAAATTGGTGACACATCCCTCACCCGGTGACATTTCTTTTCCCCCAGTGCCATTTTTCTGGCTCTAAAGTCAGTCTTCCTTTGAACACACCATGAGCAGTTGAGAATCTGTGTATGATTCTAATGCCATTGGAGACAGGGTCTGGCTCTGTGGTCCAGGCTGGGGCCTGGAGACACGACCGTCGTTCACCACCAGCCTTGAAATCACAGGCTCTAGTGATCCTCCTGCCTCAGCCTCTGGAGTGCCCGGGACGACAGGCACCATGACCCCAGACCTGTTTGGATGGTTGTGGATACAGAGTCTCCTGCATGGCCCAGACAGGTCTTGAGTTCCTGATCTACAGCTATTAGCCCAACATGGCTTCCCAAAGCATGGAGATTCCAGACTTTGGCTGTCACGCCTGGCCTTCTGATTCGTTATCGATGAAGGACCAAGACCAGGTTCGAGGGCTCAACCTCATCATCCCAGCACATCGGGAGGCCAACGCCAGCTGCCTACTCATGGCCGCGAGTCTGAGATGCACCCAGGCAACTTGGCAAGACCTTGTCTCTATCCTTATTCCCAAATTAACAGGGTGTAGTGGCATGCGCCTGTGGTTCAGGCTCCTCAGAAGGTCTGTGGAGGAAGGTTTGCCAGAGCCCAGTGGGCCAAGGGTGTAGTGGCTGGGAGCGAGCCACTGCCCTCCAGTCTGGGCGATGGAGTGAGACACTGACTCAAAAAAAAAGGAAAGAACAGAAGTGCATCCATTTTTATATGGAGTCGGGATCCTCGTGAACAGACAGAGAATGGGGAAGGAGGCCACAACCTTGGGCATAGAGTCCCTGAAAGACAGTGAATCAGCAGACATTCGGGCTGTGGCTTTCGGAGGCCAAGGCAGGGGACCACTGGAGTCCAGGAGTTCGAGACCAGCCTTGGCCATGTAGTGAAACCTCGTTGCTCCCTGGAATGCAAACACTCTAGTTGCGCGTGGTGGCACACGCAGTCCCAGCTACATGGGATACAGTGGCCTCCATCTCAGGGAATGCCTTTGCGTCTCCCCTGCCAACAGCACATGCAAGTCCTGGCCATGCATCATGACACACGGCCATTAGCCCCATGCCCTGGGAGGATGAGGCAGGAGGCTGCCTGAGTCCCAGGTTGGGAGACCAGCCTGGGTGATGTGGCCACCTTGTCTAGGCTAGAGGTCTCCAAAATCGAGTTAGATGTGGTGGCCCTTGGAGTCCTTGCTGCTCGGTGGCCGAGGCAGGGGGACCACCTCAACCCCACAGGTTGAGGCTACGTGAGCCACAATTGTGCCTCCACACCCCAGCCCGGAGATAGAGACCTCAGCACCCAAAAAGTAGCCTTCCATGTGCATCACAATAGATGCCCATGCCTCCCAAAAGAAAGGTCCACACGGGAATAACCTGGGCCTCATAGCAAGACATCATCGCTACCCAGAACACCAACACTGGAGTCATATGTGGTGGAGCCTGCAGTCCTGACTACATGGGATGTGGTGGTCCCCATTCTGGGGCATTCCTCTTCGTCACCACCATCTACAGAACGTGCGTGTCCTGGCTGGGCACCGTGGCTCACAGCTTTCAGCACCACACCCTGGGAGGCTGAGGCAGGAGGCTGTCTGAGCCCAGGGGCCAGAGACCAACTCAGGCGACATGACCATACCTTGTCTTGGTGATAGGTCCCCAAAATCGAGTCAGGTGTGGTGATACCTGGAGTCCCAGCTGCTTGGGGGCCGAAGTGGGAGGACCACCTGAGCCCCGCAGGTAGAGTTTCTGGGAGCCATGAATGTGCCACCGTGCCCCAGACTGGCTGATAGAGACTCTGGCAACAAAAAAGATGCCTCCCACGTGCATCACAATGGGCGTTTATGGCTCCCCAGGGAAAGCTCCGTGTGTGGGCGAGGGACAATGGAGTGATCTGGAGAGGAAGGGGCCCTCCCCCACCTGAAAGTTGATTGGAACCTCGTCTGCCCATGGTGTTGCTGGAGTGCCTTGTTTGCTCTGTGCCCGATAGGCACCCTAGCTTGGGTGCGTCTGTTCCATGCTGTCACCCAGGTCTTTGCCAAGTGGCAAGATTGTGGAGGGTGGAGGCAGGTCATTTGGGGAGCGTGGCCAAAGGCATGGGGTGGATGTGCCTGGTGGCCACCTTTCAAACCTCCCATGAATGACAGGTTGGAAAGTGTCTTTTCCTCTCCAATCACTGAGGGTGACTCCTCATGCTGGGTGGCAGGGGTTGTGGTGGTGGAGGTGGTGGTGATTATTATTATTTGGAGTTGGAATCCTGCTCTGTCCTCCCATCTGGAATGCAGGGACATGCTCACGGCCACCACGGACTCCACCTACCAGGCTCTGGAGGTCCTCCAGCCTCGGCCCTCCTGAGTGGCTAGAACCACAGACCTGCCCCACCACCCCAGGCTAATCTTTGGATTTATTTTTGATGGCTGAGAGTAGGTTTCACCCAGTGTCCTGGGCTGGTGTCGTACCTGCAGGCTTAGGCCATCCACTCATCTTGGCCTCCCAAAGGCCGGGATGTCAGGCTGAACCCCTGAACCCGACCTCTGGTTGTTGTGGTGATGGTGGTTGGTATTGTTATTCTGAGTCTGAGTCCCACTGTGTCACCCAGGCCGGAGGGCAGGGGTCTGCTCTTGGCCACCACAGCCTCCACTGGTTGGGCTCTGGTGATCCTCCTGCCATGGCCTCCTGAGTGGCCGGGACAACAGGCATGCGTCATCATGTTTGGCTCATTTTTTTGACTACTTGTAGAGACGCAGTCTCACCAAGGTGCCTGGGAAGGTCTTGATCTTGGGGGCCAGGTCATCCTCTCACCTCCACTTCCCAGAGCACTAGGATGATAGGCGTGAGCCCCCACACCTGGCCTCCACAACACTCTTGGGGCCCTACTGTGAGGCCCCCTCCCTTTGGATGATCCGAGACCCCGTAGTTGGTGACCTGATTCTCCTGCTGAACTCTCTCCAAGGGGAGCACTTGACACAGGGATGTGTCTCTGCCAGGGTGCCCACTGCTCCACCCACCTAGTCTCCCTGGGAGGACCCGACTGCATAGGAGAAAGGGAAGGCGTGACTCTCAACCTTGTGGGGGGAGTGGATGGCTTGGCCACTCATACTTGTCTAATCAGGATTCAGGGAGGCTGAGGCAGGAAGATGACCAGAGCCTGGGAACTCGAGACAATACTGGACTCCATAGCAAGCCCCCCATCAACCCCAAGCAAAACAGAGAAAACCTTCGGTGAGGGCAGGCCTCAGCAGGAGGATCACCTCTGGCCCAGAGTTCAAAACCAGGCAGCAAGACCAGAATGTTGACCAAATGGAAAGCCTGTGATCAAAGAAGATTTGGAGGCCCAGACCGAGAGGATGGCCCATATTGGGCTGTTTGAGATCAGACTGAGCAACCTAGTGAGGAAAGAGAAGAAAGAAAGAGTTAAAGAAAGAAAGAAAGATGGAACGAAAAAAAGAAATCCATTCTCCTGCAAACCTTTTGACGTCAGTCCTTCACCCCCTGCTCCCCACACATGTGAGGGTCCCCCAAGCTTGTCACCTCCGAATGGCTGCCTCCACTTTGGTGTGGTAGTTCCTGAAACTTCCTGGCTGGGTTCTTGCCGGTGCTCTTCTCTGAGTGAGAATGTTTCCCAGGCAGGCCAACCATCCTACTCAGCAAAGAGGAAACTCTGGCACAAAAGGCCAGGGACCCATCCCTCACCCCGGGGCATTTCTTACCCCCAATCCCATTTTTCTTACCTCTAAAGCCAGACGACCTGTGAACACTGTTGGTAGCTAACCATGGAGGTGCGCCTGAGCGTTAGGGATCCAGGCAGGCTGCGGACCCTGAGACCACCAGGTTGGGTTCAGGAGCTGAAGGTCCATTCCCTCCTCCCTTTTTTGTTGTTTGGCATGACCCACTAGCAGGGACTTGGATGATCTAAGCATGAAGTTCTGAGAGTATGACAGGCATGGCTGACTCTAGGAATCCATTGTTCCCGTTTCTCACAGACTGTGGTTTCGGCTTTAAATTTAACACAGTTCAAACTCAGGTCACATTTTGGAGCCTTATATATGATACAAGCTTCGTTATAAGGTTTAAAAGTATACTTGTAGAATTAGTATATACATGTAGAGAGCTGTTTCCAGCTTTAGATGGTAGAGATGATTATCTAGAGTTACCAGAAATGGCCAAGCACGAACTTTGGACTAGGCCACATTCCTACGGGCCCAGCATCCACTTTGGGCTGGGCTGCATTCTTTTAAACCAGTTCTTTGGTGACAATTAGTGTAGGTTTTTTCTACTTATAATAGAAACTGAATTTATTTTTATTCATAGAAAGTATTGTAAAATAGGCCATGCTACGTCAGGGAATTATGTTAGTTCAAGCATGAGCAAACATGATACTTTAAGGTTTTATAAGAATACAGCTAACTTTAGAAACTTCATTGTTCCCTAATGAAATTACTAATTGCGGTTTTGGCTTTAGTACAATTACAGTTTGTATTTGGGTTTTATTTTAGAAGATTTATTGCTGATGATCAGCTTTATATATCAGAATTAGGAATTAGAAACTTTTATAGAAATTAAGATAGATACATAGGACTTTAGAATAGCCATTTTGTTAAGAGATTATAATCAATTGTTCCTGGAAATGGCCCAGCGAGATCTTTGGACTGGGCCACATTCTTTAGAAACTGGTTTGAGCTATAATTAAGAGTTTTCTATAGTACAGGTAAAATTAGCACAGAATAGAAAGGTATTAGGGTTTAAGTCAGTCATTAGGTGTTAGGAATGCATAAGTTTTAGAAGTTATTGATTATTAGAAAATTAGGATGTTAAAATTGGTGTATTGTTTGTGAGGAACATTAACCAAGCATAAGGAACGGTGAAATAATATTGGGATTGCCTTTCCTCATGCTGGAGGAAACACCTGGTGGATGGGGGTACACCCCAAATCCACCTGGCTTTGTGTTCATGTGAAAATCTTGTGATCTTGCCTGTGAAACTTTAGGATAAAAGGGTTACAGTTTGCCCCATTAAATCAGCTTCTGC
>NW_007158918.1:0-1045 GCF_000164805.1 Carlito syrichta | reverse complement strand
GGGGAGGGGGAGGGGCAGGATTTGCTGAAGTACTATTCTTCCCAGGGGAGCGGGGAAGTTCGGGGACAGGCCTGACCAACAAGGGTTACTGTAAAATGAATATTAATATATTTCACCCTGAATTGTGCCCTACATATTTCAAATTACAAATGAAGAAGAAAACGTTTATACCAGATCCCTGAATCCATAGCTAGTCATTAGAAAGAAATTCTTGTTTCTATAGCCTTAAACACTTTTTTCCACACCCAAATAAAAACACATACCCTTATTTTATTGAAATGTGCTTAGATAAAATATCCTATTGCTGATTTTTAATTAACTTATTTTTGAAATATATCCCAGTTGACTCATTCGATATGTTTCATTGAGTATAGATAGCAACTGTATACTACTCTTTAAAATGAATTGTCCCGATTTGTGTCTTTTTCCCTGCAGCGGTATGTGTAGATTTCTGGCATGTTTCCTTTCTGACCATGTTTGCGTTTTCTCATGTGTTAATGTTACGTTGGAGTTGTTGAAATGTATCCGACACCTACTCTGCACAATGAATGGTACCTGCTGTCAATCTCTGTATTGTGGGGGAGGGGCTCCGGGTTTCTCGCCATCGCGAGGTTGCAGTGCCTCGCTTCGCATCACGTCCGCGTCACCTTCTGGGTTGACGTGATCCTTCCTCAGAATCCGGTCTGCGAGCACCCAGGCGAAACGCGGTTCCGCCTCCAGGTCCCCGGCCTCCCACGGAGTGCTTCGGACTCCCGCGCTGCGGGACCCCAGAGTGTGGCTCGCTGCGACTGGGACGACCGCGGAGCTGGGCCCCCCGCTGGCCGCGGAGCTGGGCCCCCCGCAGGCGACGGAGCTGGGCCCGCCCCTACCACGTCGAGGGAACCTCAGTCAGGCCGCTCTTGGACATGGACCCTTAACCGTGAGTTCACAGACTCTTCTTTCCTTGTATTTTCTTTCCTTTGTTGCGGCTTTTGCTGGAAGTGGAACTGCTGGATTATGCATGAGAGTATCCCGTTTTCTGAGAACTGTGTGTGGAAAGACTGCC
>NW_007158917.1:0-761 GCF_000164805.1 Carlito syrichta | reverse complement strand
AGGTAAATGGCTCATTAGCAGGTTGGTCTGGTAGGTGGCTAGCTAGTCAGGTAGGTGGCTAGCTAGTGAACTAGCTAGTTAGCTTGCTAGTCAGCTAGCTCCTTAAGTCAGCTAGGTCATCAGCTAGCTAATCAGCTAGATCATTCCTTCAGCTAGCCAGCTATATAGCCAGCTGGCTAGCTAGTTGAGCAACATAGTTAAGTTAGCTGGTTAGACAGCTGGATAGCTAGGTAGTTAGCAAGTTATGTCAGCTGTCCATCCAGCTTGTTAGCTAATTAAGTAAGCTAGTTAAGTCAGCTGGCTTGCCCACTGGCTAGCTAGGTAGCAAACTAGTTAACTCAGTTGGCTTTCCAACTGGCTAGCTATTTAACCCAGGTAGTTAATTCAGCTGACTTCCCAGCTGGCAAGTTATGTAGTTAGCTAGTTAAGTCAGCTGCCTAGTCACCAGGCTAGCTAGTGTTGTCATCTAGTTATCCCTGCTGGCTAGACAGTTGACTATCTAATTAAAGTCAACTAGTTGAGTCTGCTGGATAACCAGCTGGCTAGCTGGTTGAGTCACCTAATTAATTCAAGTGGCTAGCCAACTGGCTAGCTAGGCCACTTGACATTTTTAGTCAGCTGACTAGACAGCTGGCTACCTGGTTTAAGTCAACTAATTAAGTCAGCTGGATAGCCGGATGGCCACCTAAATATGTCAGTGAGTTAAGTGAGCTGGCTAGACGGATGCTAACTAGTGGCTAGCTTGTTAAGCCAGCTCGTTA
>NW_007158916.1:0-731 GCF_000164805.1 Carlito syrichta | reverse complement strand
CCCAGTTATCTAGCGAGTTAAGTCAGCTAGCTAGACAGCTGGATAGCTTGTTTGCTATCTAGTTATGTCATATAGATGGCAAGCTAGCTAGTCAGCTAGCTATTTAATTCATCTAGCAAATTAGCTAGTTATTTAGCTAATTAGTTGAATATAAACTCAGCTAGCTGATCATCTAACTAGTGAGCTCGCTCTCTTTCCATCAGGTCAGCTTAATAGTCGGCTTCCTCTCCTGCCAACTGGTCAACTAAGTTGTCGGCTCATTCACAAGCCAACAGGTTATCTAGCTAGTCGACTTGCTCGCCAGGCAAATAGTTAAGTCAGCTCACCAGTCGGCTTGTTCGCCACCTGAATAGTAAGGCATCTCGACCATCACATCACTTGCCAGATGACTAGTTAAGTTGGCTCACAGATCGGCTCACTTGCCAGCCTAATAGTTAAGTTCTCTGACCAGTCTGCTCACTCACCAGCTGACTAAAGTCAGCTGACCAATCAGCTCACTCGCTGGTGGACTAGTTAAGTCAGCTGACCTGTCGGCTTACACGCCAGACAAGTAGTAAAGTGAGCTCACCTCTCGAATCTCTCGCCCAGCCGACTAGTTAAGTCAGCTAACCGATCGGCCGCCTAGCCAGCCAACTAGTAAGTCAACTAACCATTGGCCAACTAGTCAGCTTATTTGTCAGCCTACAAGTTAGCTCAGATAACTAGCTGCCAACAATTAGGCCAGTTAACTA
>NW_007158915.1:0-1143 GCF_000164805.1 Carlito syrichta | reverse complement strand
CAACTAACCAATTGGCCAACTAGTCAGCTTATTTGTCAGCCTACAAGTTAGCTCAGATAACTAGCTGCCAACAAATTAGGCCAGATAACTAATTGGCCTACTCACCGGCCGACTAGTTAGTTCAGCACACCAGCCATCCAACTAGTTAACAGAGCTGACTAGTGGGCCATCTCGTCAACCAACATGTTAAGTCACCTAGCTAACTCGTTAAACAACTAGTTAAATCAGCTAGATAATTCGTTTACCAACTAGTTAAAAGAGGTAGCTATCTCATTAACAAACTCGTTAAGCTAGCTAGTTGTATTGTTAGAGAACTAGTTAAGTCAGCTAGCTAAGTCAGCTAGATAACCAGCAAACTAGCTAAGTCAGCTAAATCAGTCAGCTAGCTCACTAGTTAGCTAAATTTTTTTTTTTGAGTTGGAGTCTCACTCTGTCGCCCATACTGGAGTGCAGTGACTGCTCCCGGCCACCGCAACCTCGAGCTGCTGGGCTCTGGTGATCCTTCCGCCTCAGCCTTCCAAGTAGTCAGAATTACAGGCGCATGCTACCACACCCAGCTGATTTTTTAATTTATTGTAGAGATGAGGTCTCGCTGCCCAGGTGGGTCTCGAACCCATGGGCTCAGGCAATCCACTCACCTCAGCCTCCCAAAGGTGCAGGATTACAGGCTGAGCCACCGAGCCCGGCTAGTTAGCTAAATTTTTAAGTCAGTTATTAGTTCTATTAACTAACTTGCTAGCTAATTAGTTAAGTCAGCTAGTTATTCAGCTGGTTAAATTGTTAGCTAACTATTTAATTCAGGTAGTTAAGTCAGTTAGTTAACTAGTTAAGTCGGCCAGTTAAGTCAACTATCTAAGTAGTTAAGTCACCTACCTAATTCAGCTAATTAAGTCAGCTTTCTAAATAAGTCAGCTGGTTAAGACCGTTAGCTAGCTAGTTAGCTAACAGATTAAGTCAGCAGGTTGAGACATGTAGTTAGCGAGTTAACTAACTGGTTAAATCAGCTGGTTGAGTCAGCTAGCTAGCTATTTAGCAAATGGTTTGAGTCAGCTGACTGAGTAGTCTAGCTAGCTGATTAGCTAATGAGTTAAGTCAGCTGAGTGAGTCACCTAGCTAGCTAGTTAGTTAACAAGTTGTCAGCTG
>NW_007158914.1:0-1018 GCF_000164805.1 Carlito syrichta | reverse complement strand
GCTAGCTAGTTAATTCAGCTAATTAAGTCAGCTGGTTAGCCAGCTCTCTAGCTAGGTAGTGAGGTAGTTAAGTCTGTTGGCTTGCCAGCTGTCTAGCTGGTTAATTCAGCCAGTTAAGAGAGCTGGCTAGCCAACTGGCAAGGTAGGTAGCTAGCTTAGATAGCTAAGTCAGCTAGATAGTTACATGGATAACTTGTGATATCTTTGACTTAAGCCAGCTGGCTAGCCAATGGCTAGCTAGTTAAGTCAGCTAGATTAGTCCGCTTTCTAGAGAGCTGGTTAGGTAGGTAGCTAGATAGATAAGTCAGCTTGAAAGCCTGCAGGCTAGCTGTTCAAGTCAGCTAGTTAAGTCAGCTGGCTAGCCTGCTGGCTAGGTAGGTATTTAGCTAGTTAAGTCAGCTGGCAAGCCAGCTTGCTATCTTAAGTCAGCTGACTACTACCCAGCTGACTAACTAGTTAAGTCAACTAGTTAATTCAACTGGAAACCAGCTGGCTAGTTAGTTAAGTCAGCTCGTTAAGTCATTTGGCTATCAAAATGGTTAGTTAGTTAAAATACTAGTTAAGGCAAAAGGCTATTCATAAGTCTAGCTAGTATTTTCAGCTAGCTAATTCAGCTAGTTATGTCAGCTAGCTAGCTAGTTAAGTCAGCTAGATAAGTCAGCTGGCTAGCTAGATAGCTACCTAGGTAGCTAGCTAGTTAATTCAACTAGTTAAGCCAACTTGTTAGCTTGATAGCTAGCTGATTAAGTCAGCTAGTGAAGTCAGGTTACTAGTAGTTAATTAAGTGAGCTAAGTCAACTAACTAACCAGTTGCCTCTCTGGGTAGCTAGCTAGTTAAAGTCAGCTGGTTAGCCAGTTAGCCAGCAAATTAAGTAACCTAGTTAAATTAGCTCACTAGCCAGCTGATTAGGTAGGTAACTAGGTAGTTAAGTCAGCTGGCAAGACAGCGGGCTATGTAGGTATTTACCTAGTTAACTCAGCTGTCTATCCAGCTGGCTAGCTATGTGTCTAGGCAGTT
>NW_007158913.1:0-789 GCF_000164805.1 Carlito syrichta | reverse complement strand
TCTATCTAGGTAGCTAGCTGCTTAAGTGTGGTGGCTATCAAGCTGAATATTTCCGTAAGTCACCTAGTTAAGACAGCTGGCCAGCGTGCTGGCTTGCTAGGTAGCTAGGCAAGTCAGCATACTAGTTAGGTAGCTAGTTAGTTATGTCAACTGTCTAACCAGCTGACTAGATAATTAGTGACCAAGTTAAGTCAGATGACCAGCTCGTTGATTACCTAGGTATCTTGCTATTTAATTCAGTTGGCTAGATAGCTGGCTAACTAGATAAGTCACGTATAAATTCAGCTGGATAGCCAGCTGGCTAGCTATGTAACAAGCTAGTTAGTTTGACTGGCTAGAAAGCAGGCCATCTAGTTAAGTCAGCTTGTTAGTCAACTGGCTAGCTAGGTGGCTGGCAAGTTTAGCTGGATGGTTAGCAGGCTCGGCATGTAAGTGGCAGGCTCGTGATGTAAGTGGCTAGCTGGCTGATCAGTAGGGTGGCTGGCTAGTTAGTTTGGCTGTCTATACCATGGTCCAGCCAACAGTCTGGGTATTTAAGCCAGCTGGCTAGCCAGCTGGCCAGCCCACTAGCTAGCTAGCCAGGTAGCTAGCTAGTTAAGCTAGTTGTCTAGCCATCTAGACAACAAGATAGCTAGCTAAATAAGTCAGCTGGCTAGCCAGCTAGCCAGACAACTAACTAGTCAGCTAGTTAAAACAGGTAGCTAGCTAGCTAGTAGTTAAGTCAGCTAGCAAGTCAACTAAATATTTAGCTAGCTTGTTAAGTCAACTAGCTACTCAGGTCCTAGTCAG
>NW_007158912.1:0-743 GCF_000164805.1 Carlito syrichta | reverse complement strand
CAGGCTCGGCATGTAAGTGGCAGGCTCGTCATGTAAGTGGCTAGCTGGCTGACCAGTAGGGTGGCTGGCTAGTTAGCCTGGCTGTCTATACCACGGTCCAGCCAACAGTCTGGCTATTTAAGCCAGCTGGCTAGCCAGCTGGCCAGCCCACTAGCTAGTTAGCCAGGTAGCTAGCTAGTTAAGCTAGTTGTCTAGCCGTCTAGACAACAAGATAGCTAGCTAAATAAGTAAGCTGGCTAGCCAGCTAGCCAGACAACTAACTAGTCAGCTAGTTAAAACAGGTAGCTAGCTAGCTAGTAGTTAAGTCAGCTAGCAAGTCAACTAAATATTTAGCTAGCTTAAGTCAACTATCTACTCAGGTTCCTAGTCAGCTTGCTAGTTAATTCTGCTAGCTAGTCAGCTAGCTAGACAGCTTGATAGTTAAGTCAGCTAGCCAGCTAACTAGTCAGTTACCTAGCTAGTTAAGTCAGCTAACTAGACAGCTAGATGGCTTGTTTGCTAGCTATTTATGTCAGCTAGATAGCCAACTAGGTAGTCAGCTAGCTAGTTAAGTCAGCTAGCAAATAGTTACTTAGTTAACTAATTGACTAGCAACTCAGTGAGCTTGTCAGCTATCTCTTGGGCTCCCTCATTTTCCATCAGGTTAACTAACTAGTAGACTTGCTTGAATGCAAACCAGTCAGGAAACTAGTTGGCATGCTCACCAGCCAACTTTTCAGGTAAGTCAGTAGGTAAGCCAGTGG
>NW_007158911.1:0-844 GCF_000164805.1 Carlito syrichta | reverse complement strand
TAGCCAGCTGGCCAGCCCACTAGCTAGCTAGCCAGGTAGCTAGCTAGTTAAGCTAGTTGTCTAGCCATCTAGACAACAAGATAGCTAGCTAAATAAGTCAGCTGGGTAGCCAGCTAGCCAGACAACTAACTAGTCAGCTAGTTAAAACAGGTAGCTAGCTAGCTAGTAGTTAAGTCAGCTAGCAAGTCAACTAAATATTTAGCTAGCTTGTTAAGTCAACTAGCTACTCAGGTTCCTAGTCAGCTTGCTAGTTAATTCTGCTAGCTAGTCAGCTAGCTAGACAGCTTGATAGTTAAGTCAGCTAGCCAGCTAACTAGTCAGTTACCTAGCTAGTTAAGTCAGCTAACTAGACAGCTAGATGGCTTGTTTGCTAGCTATCTATGTCAGCTAGATAGCCAACTAGGTAGTCAGCTAGCTAGTTAAGTCAGCTAGCAAATAGTTACTTAGTTAACTAATTGACTAGCAACTCAGTGAGCTTGTCAGCTATCTCTTGGGCTCCCTTATTTTCCATCAGGTTAACTAACTAGTAGACTTGCTTGAATGCAAACCAGTCAGGAAACTAGTCGGCATGCTCACCAGCCAACTTTTCAGGTAAGTCAGTAGGTAAGCCAGTGGGATACTTAAGTAGCTATCTATTTAAGTCAGCTGGCTAGCCACCTGACTAGATAGAGTTGTCAGATAGTTGTCATCTGGCTAGCCAGCTGGCTAACCAGTTATGTCAGCCAGTTGAGACACCTGGTTAGCCATCCGGCTAACTGGTTAAGTCAGCTAGTTAATTCCATTGGCTAACCAACTGGCTAGCTAGGTAGCTCGCTAGTAAAGTCAGCTGGCTAGCCAAAAGACT
>NW_007158910.1:0-10745 GCF_000164805.1 Carlito syrichta | reverse complement strand
TCTCTCTCTTTCTTTTTTCCCATTACAGATCCCCTCTGTAACAGCTGCTTTAATAAATCTCTTAGTCCTGGCCGGGTGTGGAGTCATTACTGGCGCCGGACCTGACCCGGTGCCAGTGGCCACTCCAGCCCTCCTGGACCTTTGCCACCATTTTGAACACTCACAAAAATTATATAAGTCCCAAATAATATCAGGATTGAGGGTCCCCTGAGGGGGCCACTGATTTTAATTGTCTAAGGGATATGTAGGCCAGTCCTGTGTGCAGAGGCAAATTAGGTATTTGGGTTTAATATCAGGGGACAGAGAAAGGATAGTTGTTGGGAGCCAGCCTTGGAGGCCCGTCTGATGACAAAGTTCAGGTGTGTTGAGGATCCCCGGCTGCAAAGTGAGTCTGGGCAGCTGAGGCCCTTTTGTTTTTTATCTTTGCTGTTGATATAGTGGAAGAAATTCTGTGCAGTCATGGAAGAAGAAAATGGCATGTTTATGCGAAGAATTATAGTTAATTTGGAGATGTCGTGGTTTATTTTTTCATTTTTCCACTATGTCACTTGGCCTTTTTCAACATATGCAAGGGTTAAATTTTGAAGCACACTAAGAATGTTTTTTTTCACTTGGTTATAAGTTATTAGATATTGTTTAAGTAATAAATGATATAAGTATATCTATTTTTTATTTGATTTAGGATTATGCAGTTTATTTTTAGACATAAGGTTATTAGAAGCACAAGTTTATAGTAAGTTTATTATGAATTTATTATGTTTTAATACTTATCTAGGAGTTATGTAGGTGATTTATAATACTGTTTTCACTAATTTAGGATAAAGATTAATGTTAAGGTTTTTATTTAATTCAATAGTTAAAACTCTAAGTTAACATTTATAAAGTAGGTTTTTACTAAACTCATAATATAATAATCAGACACTTTTATGACAGATCAGCTAAAACAGAAAGTAACCTTGAGGGGCCTGGAAAACATTACTAAAAGCTTTTTTTGAGTTCTCTTTAAAAACAAGCACTGCAAGATAAGAGAAAAGTAACGAGGACATCTGGACAAGGGAGGCGATCACAGACTCTGAAGAACATAAGAGCCTAAGATAAAAAAATCCCTGACACATAAAGAAATATATACCTAAAAAAACTTTCTTGAAACATTTGTAATTTGGGACATTAGACTGAAAGTATCATTGTTGGCTTTATGAATTAGACGTTGTCTAAAAGTCTATGGGAATCCTGGTTTGTTCGCTATTAAGACCACTAGCTGGTAACTTAAAAGATATGTATGTGAAAGAGTTTTTTTTGTCTTGTCTCTTTACAAATGGTATAAAAGCCCTGTGTTAACTAACATTAAATCGTCATCTGTTTAAAAAGCAGTGTCCGTGTATATGATCTTCGTCCATCGCCAATCCGTCTCTCCTTCAACACTTCCCATGACCCTTGCGGGGTGGGCCCCCACAAGTGGTGCCCAACATGGGGCTTAAAGATAATCTTTTCTCTTTCTTTTCAGGATGAATAGGACCTCACCTGAGGCGCCGCGGGCCCCTCTGCAGAGATAAGCAGAGTAAGAATAGGTGGGAAGTGCTAGAGCCCTAATACACTCATAGACCAAAAACAGTCTAAACGCAGGAGACTGTTTATAAATGTCTTACTCGATACATTATCTAAAAGAAAAATTAAGGTGTCTTCTACTCGATTGGCTCATTTTTTGTGATTTGTCCAGAAACAATGTCCCTGGTTCCCACAAGAAGACACCGTTGATTTGGCTATTTGGACCAAAATTGGAAAAAAACTTAAACTCTGTTATACTTTGCACGGACCTGATGAGGTCCCTGTTGATACTTTTGCCTTGTGAATATTATTAGAGATACTTTGGATCCACGACATGAGTATTCCAAATTCCTTACCAAATTTACTAAAGAGGATACTCCTATATTGGCCTCTAATTCCTCTAAAGCTGTGTCTATAACTCCTCCCTTGGATAACAACATTCCATCCCCAACGGATGAGACTAGTTTGAAAAAGGAGGCAGTTCAACATCATGAGCAAAAGCATCCTGATAATTTAATCAATTTATCCTTGACCCAACCTTCTCCTCAATATGTGCCGAGAAAGTCTGCTTTCACTCCTGGGCACTCCCTCTCGTCCAAGGAGCCTTACATTGGTATTAAGGGAGCTAAAAGACAGGCTGAAGAGAAAGGTGATTTGGATTTTTCTTTGTGTTTTCCAATTTTGTTTGATAATGAATTTAAAGTTGCCCCTCCAATATGGAAACCATTGCCATACAAACTCTTAAAAGAGCTCAGAAAAGCTTACTCCCAGTAGGACCTTTGGTTCCCTATACCTCCACACTTATGAAACAATTCACTAACCATTGAATGACCCCATATAATTGGCGAATGCTTGCTAAATGCTGTTTAACAGAAAAAAATTTTTTATTGTGGAAAGTGGAGTTTAAAAACCAGATTAAACAGATGGCTGCCCAAAACAGACAGGATACACAGACCCCAGACATTATTACTACTAAAATGCTCATGGAGACTGGGGCTTATAAATCTGTGGATACTCAAATGACTATACCAAAAAATACCCTAATACAACTTAATATTTATACAGCCAGAGCTTGAAAAACACTCCCTGCTAATGCTAACCAGACTACCCCCTAAGAAAAATTAAACAAAAGTCTGATAAAAATTATGAAGATTTTGTCTCTCGATTACAAATGGCTGTACATAAGATAACCATCAATGAAAAAACAGCCGACATTTTGGTATAACAATTGACTTTTGAAAATGCTAACAAAACCTGTCAGACTCTTATAAGACCTGTCAGGAAGACAGGACAATTGAGTGACTACATCAGAATGTGTGCTGATGTCAACCCTGTTTATGTACAGGGTGTGGCAATAGCCACGACTCTTAAAAAAAAAAAACTTATACTCAGTATGCAGAAAATCCAGAGTAAAACTAATAAGCCTAAAAATAACACTGTCTTAACCTGCTACAATTGCAGACAGCCTGGCCATATCAGTAAAAAATGCCCAACTAAACAAGAGCCTCAATCTGTCCCAACACTGCCATCTTCTGGAGACTCTCGGCCAAAGTCTTTATGTTCTAGATGCCTAAAAGATTTCCATTGAACTAAAGATTACAAATCTAAATTTCATAAAAACGGCACTCTGTTCATGGAAAGGACAGCCTACAGTGCCTGAGTCTGGAAACGAATTGAGGGGCCAGCCCCGGCCCCAAACAGCAACAGAGACAACTTCCACTCTAAATCCATTCATTCCCTTTGTTCCATCTCAGAGCTCATCAGAGCAACCCCAGAGAGCGCAGGACTGGACCTCTGTTCCTCCGCCTTCACAATATTAAACCCCGGATATTTCAGTTACCTCAATTCCAACAGGGGTAAAAGGGCCCCTCCCCGATGGGATAGTGGAGGTTATTCTGAAAAAAAGTTCTTTGTCTCTTCAGAGAGTTTCTATTATTCCTGAAATTGTGGACTCTGACTATACAGAAAAAATTCAAGTACTTGTGACTCCGCCAAATAAGACTATACAGTTTAACAATGGTCAGAAAATAGCTCATTTATTGCTCTTGCCTTACCATAAGATGGAAAAGTCTCTGACTAACGAGCCTAAAAAAAACTCTGGATTTGGGTCAAGTGATTTTAGTTTTTGGCTTCAAAAAGTCACTACTTCTAGACCTTTAAAAGATTTGTTTATTCAAAAAATTAAAATTAATGACTTGCTGGATACTGGGGCAGATATTTCTTATATTACTAAAAAAAACTGGCCTTCTTCATGGCCGACCCAAGTCACCTCCTCAAGTCTTATTGACATTGATAAAATACCCTCTGTGACTAAGAGTTCACAAATTTTAAATTAGACAAATGATCAATCATCAAAAACTTTTTGTCCCTATGTCATACCTTCTATCCCTATTACACTCTGGGGATGAGACATTCTTGCTCAAATGGGCACACTTTTGTGTAGCCCAAACGACAGAGTGTCAACACAACTGCTACAAATAAAATATGATCCCTTTAAAGGTCTGGGTAAAGACGGGCAAGAGATAAAAAAAAAAAAAACAGTTCAGATTACTTTAAAAAAAGAGCGGTCTGGCATTGGTTATTCAAATTTATTCTAGAGGCCATTGTTCTTAAAACTGCCAACCCAATTGTATGAAAAACCAATAAACTAGTTTGGGCGGAACAATGGCTTTTACCATCAAAAAAACTTAAGACAGCTAAAAATTTAATACAACAACAGCTAGAGACTGGCCATATAGAGCCTTCCACTAGCCCTTGAAATACACCTATATTTGTTATTTTAAAAAATCTGGCAAATAGAGACTTTTACAAGATTTAAGAGCTATGAATGCCACCATAAAAACAATGGGGGCATTACAGCCTGGGCTGCCATCTCCAGTTGCTATTCCTACAAACTCTAACATCATAGTTATTGATTTACAGAATTGCTTTTTTACTATACCTTTAAATTCTGATGATTACAAGAGATTTACATTCAGTCTCCCTTCTCAAAATTTTACACAGCCTCATCAAACGTTTCAGTGAAAAGTCCTGCCACAAAAAATAAAAAATAGCCCCACCTTATGTCAAAAATATGTTAATATTTCTTTACAAGATATTAGGTATCGATATCCTAATCTTCATCTGGTACATTATATAGATGATATTTTACTAGCCCATCAAAATCGTGCTCTTTTACATGAAATTTTAAATGATACAATAACAGCTTTGACAAACTATGGTTTGAAAATTTCTCCTAAAAAAATTCAAACCAATCCACCTTTCACTTATCTTGGCCGAGTGTTAAACACTCAGACAGTAAGTCATCAGCCTTTACAGTTAAAAAAATCATTTGGTGACTTTAAAGGACTTTCAAAAATTATTAAGAGATATTAATTGGCTAAAACCTTATTTGCATATAACTACTGCAGACTTAAAGCCTCTTTTTAATATATTGCAGGGAAACTCCTCCCCCACCTCTAAAAGAGTCTTAACACCCAAGACAAAAAAAGCCTTAATTTTAGTAAAAAAAGACCATTAAATCTCAAAAATTAAAAAAATAAATTATAATTTACCATGAAAATTAATTGTATTGGCTACTTTTCATACCCAACAGGGTGCTTGTGACAAAAAAAGACCTATAAAATGGTTACATTTACCAATTTCTTCTAAAAAGGTTTTGACATCTTATCCTTATTTAGTGACCTTGTTAATAACTAAAAAAAGACAAAAAAGTGTAAAATTAGTTGAGAAGGATGTGGACAATATTATTGTCCCGTATGACAAAACTCAGTTTCAAACCCTGTTACAGACCAATGATGATTGGAAAATAGCCTTAATTGATTTCAAAAAACAAATTTTATTCCATTTGCCTAAAAATCCATTATTACAGTTTGTAAAACAAAACCCCCTAATTTTCCCTCACAACTGTTCCCTGACTCCTCTCAAGGGGACAGCCTTGAGTTTTACTGATGGTTCTTCTAATAAAAAAGCAGTGACAATAATTGATGACAAGTCCCATATTTTAAATACTTCAAAATCATCAGCCCAAAAAACAAAACTGAAAACAATTCTATATACATTTTCTGTTTTAAAAAAATAAAAGATTTAATTTATATACTGACTCTTGTTATATTAAAAAATTGTTTCCTCATATTAAGACAGCTACTATTCCTACCAATAAAACTACAATTCTGAAATTACTCATTCAGTTACAACAATTAATTTGTGACAAAACAAAACAGTTTTTTGTTGGCCACATTAGATCTCATTCTGGCCTTCCAGGACCTCTACATAAAGACAATCAATTGACTGACAGTTTAACTAAACCAGCAATATATACAGCCATTAAAACGGAGACAATTACTCAAACTCGGTTATCTCATGATATCCACCATCAAAATGCCACTGCTTTACAATATCAGTTTCAGTTGCCTAAAAAAAAAAAACTCGACAAATTGTTAAAAATTGCCCAACATGTCCCACCTTTAACAATACTCCAACAGGGGTTAATCCCTGAGAATTAAAGCCCAAAACCCTGTGACAAATGAATATAACTCATTTTTCTAAATTTAAAAAATTATCTTACCTACATATAACTATAAATACATTTTCTCATGTCATATTGACTTCTGCCAAAACAAAAAAAACTTATAAAAATATAATGCAACATTTACTTTTTTATTTCTCACAATTAGATATCCCAAAACAACTAAAAACTGACAATACTCCTATTTCTACATCTAAAACTTTCAAACAATTTTATGTTAAATTTAACATTTCTCATTCTACAAAAATTCCTTATAATCCTCAGAGTCAAGCCATAGTCGAGAAAACTCATCAAACCTTCAAAAATCAAATCATTAAATCACAAGAGGGGAGAATTTAAATATAGAATTTAAATATGGAATTTAAATATAGATTTTGATGGGCTAGTAAAACCTCATCCATATAATGCACCAGATAAAGATCAGGATATCGATACCTAATATCTTGTAAAGCAACATCAACATATTTTTGACATAAGGTGGGGCTATTTTTCATTCCTTGTGGCAGGACTTTCCACTGAAACCTTGGGGGGGGGAGAGAATTTTACGGAGGCTGCTGTGGGTTAGCAGACGTGGGACCCCTGGGGCCCACTGCAGCCCAGCAGCCGTGGGAGTTTTAAGGGTTCAGAGAGAAGAAAGAGAAGAGGAAGCCTTTAGGGTCCACTGTGGCCATGAAGGCCGAGGCGGGGTGCGTTCCCCCTCGCGCTGGGGCCGGAGGGGCTGCCGGACGATCAACGGCCAGTTCCCCCCGGGGATCCCAGGCAAGTTTCAGGCTTCCATGTCTGGGGAACTCACCTCTCCAGTGGTCGCTGGGGGATGCGGTTCGCGCGTTGAAAACGGGGGCGAAGGTCCGGGAGGGCTGGAGTGGCCACTGGCGCCGGGTCGGGGATCCCGCCCATGGGAACGCACCCGCACAAAGGCGAGGGAGCACCCGATTGGAGTCACGGCACCAATGAGAGAAGTTCGGCGCCAGTAATGACTCCACACCCGGCCAGGGCCCAGAGATTTATTAAAGCAGCTGTTACAGAGGGGATCTGTAACAGGAAAAAAGAAAGAGAGAGAGAGAAGGAGAAAGTAAGAGAGAGAGAGAGGAAGTGGGAGAGAGGCGGGGAGAGAGCTGCAGAGGAGAGAGTGACAGAGAAAGAGAGAGACCGAGAGAGAGCGTTGCGGGGAGAGGGCTGTATTTATCAGCCTCACGTGCCGGAAGGGGCCGTGCTATGCTCCTATTGGAGGAGCTGCATGGGAGTAGGGTGGGGCCAATGCCGTGTTATGGTCCTATTGGACGCAGAACAAAGCTGGCTACTGATTGGAGGCTTGCAAGTTTGAAATTTGTGGGCGGGAAGGTTTGAAATTCACGGGTGGGGGGGGATTGTGCTCACAGAGGCCAGGACCGAGGGCCTTTGTTGGTGTGTCAGCGCCATTTTGGGAGTCGGCCCTCTAGTCGCTTTACTGCACCCTTCACCATGGGTTCGAGATCAGCCTCAGTAACTTGGTGAGATCTCGTCTCTACAATAAATCAAAAAATTAGCGGGGGCATGGTGGCCAGCACCTATAGTTCTGGCTACTTGGAGAGTTGAGGCGAAAGGATGGCCCGAGCCCAGCAGGTCGAGGCTGTGGTGGCTGTGAGTGTACCCCGGCACTCCAGCCTGCGTAACAGAGTGAGATTCCGACTCATTTAAAAAAAAAAGTTGAGTTAGTTTCCCCATTGCGGCCACGGGAAGCAAATGGAGCATGGCTGCCCAGAGTGGGGAGAGGCCCCGGGGACAGAGTTCCCGCTTCCACGCGCTCGGGTCCTCGCACCGGGCCAGCTCGGGGTCACGTTGCCCTGCCCGAGCCCGGCGCCGGGGTGTGTGTGTGTGTGTGTGTGTGTGTTTGTCTGAGTGTGCGCGTGTGTGCGGTCAGGGTTGGGCCATGTGCGCGGGCGCCAGCGAGTGTCAGGGGCGGGCGGGCGCCTGACCCTCAGGTGGCCAGGGCTCGGGCTGCCAAATCCGCCGCCACCAGCACGCGTGCGAGCAGCGGCTGGTGTTTTTGTGTTCCCGGCGCCGGACGGGCCAGGCGCACACGCCATCCACGCTGGAGACGCGCCTCCTCCCCGTCCCACCAGGGCCGGCGAGCCCGGCGCCCGCCCGAGCACCTGCGGGAAGGGAAGACGCCGGCGCGGGCGTCTCGCTGGCCCAGCGGGGCTGCGGGCTGGCCAGGGTGGTTGAGGGTTCGATGGTGGACGCGTCTGCATGTGCCTCGCCGCTGGCGCCGCCGGCGGCGTCCGATGGGGGTGTCCGCCACTCCTGCGGCAGCCGATCGCGGGAAGGCTTCTCGGACGAAGGAGGGGTGGCTCGCAAATCCGTGTGGATGGCCGGTGGTCTGCGCGATCGTACGTCTGTGCCTTGCAGATGGGGATGCGGGCCCTGTTTCGTGCCTTTTCTTGTTTCTTTTGGACAGCGAGTGGGGGCGAAATGGATGGAGACAATGAGGAAAGCCATGTGTTCGAGGACCTGGACCCCGAGGGATGTCCCCCCCCCCCCGACGATTTGGGCGCTTTCCGAAAAGTCCCCGGGAGTCGGGTGCTTGGCGAGGGCTGCGTCTCAAGGAGCATCCGGGCGACCGCTCTTTGTTAGTGTTTCACAAAAGCGTCTACCCGAGGCTCTTTGGGTCGCAACTGCATCTTAGGGGTCGGGTGGCCAAAGGTATCATGGGGGGGCGGCAGGCCGAGCTGTGGGTTTTCTAGCTCGTGTCCCCGAGCCCTGCGCCCTCCCTCCCAGCCCCTCACGGTCCTGGTGGGAAATGCTGGCTTTGAGGGGCTGCCTGCCTGGGCCTGCAGCACCAGCCCAGGTGGGATGCCCAGCGCGGAAACCTCAGAGCTCGTCACGCTCGCCAGGAGGAGGGAGAGAGCCCCAAGCCCTCTGCAGTCGTGGGGTGTGAAGTCGTCTTTGGTGACTCAGTCTTGACAGGGAAATGGGGGGCTCCCCTGACTGTGCTGTTACAGCCCACCTACTGGAATCACTGTTGTTTTTTTTTAATAAGGTCATCCTAAAAGACTGAAAATATCTGTCTTTAATTCTGTTGGTTAGATCACATTTGGTGTTTACCTTCTGACTTATACTGTTTCTTGATTTTTTTGGCCCGTATCTGTGTAGCTATCAGTATTCTTTAGGGAATCTTTCTTACCTGTCTTTTTTCACTTCTTCCCAGCCCTGTGTCTCTCTCTCACCTGATAGTTGGTATGTATATCTGTTTTCCCTCTCGCACTTCTCTCTTTCGCTTATTTTGACTTATGATTTTATCATTGTAACTGTTGGTTTAGATCATGTCTGTTGTTTACCTTCTGATCTACACTGTTTCTCGATTTTATTGACCTGTCTCTGTGTAGCTATCAGTACTCCTTAGGGAATCTTTCTTACGTGTCTTTCTTCACTTCTTCCTGGCCCTGTGACTCTTTCTCACCTGATAGCTGGTATGTATATCTGCTATCACTCTCGCACTTCTCTCTTTTGCTTATTTTGACTTATGATTTTATCATTGTAACTGTTGGTTTAGATCACGTTTGTTGTTTACCTTCTGACTTACACTGCTTCTCGATTTTATTGCCCTGTCTCTGTGTAGCTATCAGTACTCTTTAGGGAATCTTTCTTATGTGTCTTTCTTCACCTCTTCCCAGCCCTGTGTCTCATTCTCACCTGATAGTTGGTATGTATATCTGTTTTGCCTCTCGCACTTCTCTCTTTCTAACTCCCTATTGACCCCCCCTTCTTCCATTATTTTCCTCTTCTATATGCCCCCTTTTTAAATCTAGGGACCAAGACTGCATACTGCTGAATAGACAGACTGTAAAGCAGAGGGAAAAGTGAACAAAGCCAGAAGACCCTCATAAGGAAGAACAGGTCATTGCAGAAGAGAAATAAAAGCAACCCCACCTTCCCTCAAAAACAGAATTGAAGAGGGGGAGGGAAAGGGGGAGAGGGAGAAAAATCTACAGAAATGAAGAAAAACCAAAAGAAGAGTATGGGTCTCTCCCAGAGGCCTGGGAGAGCAGACACTGAGAAATCTGACTTTGAAAAGTCCCCAGAATGAAGGGTCTCAAACTGCAAATGTAGATATCAAAATAATAATGGAGAGATTAAAAAGAATTGAGGAGACACAAGAAGAAACTAGGAAGGAGCTGATATCTGAGATAACAGTAATAAAGAATACTGTGAATGAAATAAATAACAAATCGATAAGCATGGAAAGCAGAATTACCCAAGCAGAAGAAAGAATCTCAGAGCTTGAGGACCAAAATGTGGAAATAACCCAAACTCTTAAAAACACAGAAAATAAGCTAAAAAAGACAGAACAAAACCTTCAAGAGATGAGTGACTACCTCAAGAGGCCTAACCTAAGAATAATCGGACTCCCTGAGGCAGAAAGAGAAACAGAGACCACATTGGAACAAACTTTCCATGAGATCATTGAAGAAAACTTCCCTTATCTAATCAGTGATACAAAAATTCAAACACAAGAGATTCAGAGAACCCCCGCAAGACAACAAATGAGAAGACCAACTCCTAGACACATAATAATTCGCCTAAATAAAGTAGGCACAAAAGAAAAAATCCTAAAGGCAGCAAGAGAAAAAGGCCAGATCACCTACCATGGAAGACCAATCAGATAGCAGCAGATTTATCTGCAGAAACCCTG